>NW_005871756.1:96994-146056 GCF_000147115.1 Myotis lucifugus | reverse complement strand
CACTGATCTAGGGGAAAGAGAGAAGAAGGAAGAAGGGGAGGGAGGGAAGGAGGAAGGAAGGGAGGGAAAGAGAGAGAGAGAGAGAGCGAGAGAGAGAGGCGTCAAATTCCAAATGGCTTCACTGTTGAATCCCATCAAACTTTCAGAAAGGTTTATGCCTGTTCCACCTCCTCTCTTTCACCCAGGAGTAAAAGACAAACTTATTTTCCAACTCTTTCCTTGAAGACAGTATAACCTCATTATTAAAATCTGACCATGAGTAAGTAAAATGACAGCACCTACATGTTAAAATTCTAGAAACCTGAATGCAGCAAAATATAAACATGATTAATCTTTTGGGCTAATTCAGGTATTCAAGGTCAGTTTAATATTTGCAGGAATCATTATATTCACCACATGAATCAAATGAAAGAGAAAAAATGTGTGCATCAAAGGAAGCATGCAGAGTATCTGGAAACCACTTAAACATGTACCAATAATAAGTACATTGTGGTATATTAATACAATATAGTACTATTCAGCTACAACAATGGACAAACTGTCGCTACATAGACACAAGAATAAGTTACACAAAGATAATGTTAATCCAAAGAAACCAGACACAAAAGAATAAATGCCATCTGATTCCATTCATATCAATTGAAAACCATAGTTTTGTTTGCATGCTTAGGGGTATAAGGAGCGGAGAAGGTGATTATGTAAATGCCAGGGTTCTGATGACTTTTGGAAAGAGCTATAGGAGGTAGTAATTAAGATGGGGCAGCTCTCAGAGGCTGTTCAAGTTCTATTTCTTTTGTTGTTGTTGTTAAACCTCACCTGAGGATATTTTTCCATTGATTTTTTGAGAGCATGGAAGGGAGGGGGAGAGACACACAGAGAAATATCGATGTGAGAAAGACACATTGATTGGTTGCCTCCCAGGCTGGGGGTTAAGCCTACAATCGAGGTACGTGCCCTTGTCCAGAATTGAACCTGGGACCCTTCCGTCCGCAGGCCAATCTCTATCCACTGAACCAAACAGGCTAGTGCAAGTTCTATTTCTTGACGTGGGTTGGGGTTACATGGGTGTTCATTTTGCCATAAATCATTTACCTGCATATCTTTTTTAGTATAGCTTTCTGAACAATTTTGGGTTATATTTCATAGAAAGTTTTGACTGTTTATTTGTCTCTCACTAAGGAGAGATGTTGATTGAAATATCAAAGGTCTATGTCACAGATGTGAAAAACAGGTATTAAAAGAATTGGTGTTCTAGTTATTCATGTGAACAAATTCCAAACAACCCTTCTTGGCCTTCCTTCTCAGTTCACTTACGCCTCAAGCAAGGACTAAATCACCTGAGGGAAATACAGAAAGTAAAGCCTGCGCCCCATATGAAGCAAACTTCTCATTCAAGATCACGTTGAAATTCTGGGCATTTCACAATTTAGAAAACAATGACCATAGCCATTGAAAAGGCACCAAAAGACCAGGCTCACGCCTTTCCTTTGAGAATCGTGCTTCTAACCTGAAGCAGAAACATACAACCCCATCATCTCTAGTTAAATTATGATTGTGAATCGATGAGGGTATCAATTTAATTGTAAAAACACGAAAATCGCATGAATAAAGAAACCTGACTTCCTTCTGATGTGCAAATACTGGATCAAGCACTGCACTCATGAGTAAGTTTGTCACTTTGGATCTTTCAAACGAGGACACCTTTGAAGGGCAGAACCTGGGCATGACTTTTCTTGTCCTCTCTCTACAAAGCACCCATTGAAAGATGCCTGTTCACTTTGTGTACACTTACTTTTGAACAAGCTACACGCCAGGTAAAGCTCAGGTAAGAAAAAACACTTAGCCGAAACCGGTTTGGCTCAGTGGATAGAGCGTCGGCCTGCGGACTGAAAGGTCCCAGGTTCGATTCCGGTCAAGGGCATGTACCTGGGTTGCGGGCACATCCCCAGTAGGGGGTGTACAGGAGGCAGCTGGTCGATGTTTCTCTCTCATCGATGTTTCTAACTCTCTCTCTCTCTCTCCCTTCCTCTCTGTAAAAAATCAATAAAATATATTTAAAAAAAAAGAAAAGAAAAGAAAAAACACTTAGGCAATCACGGGAGAAATGAAGCAAGTCACAGTGGGAAAGGGACTATAGAAAGGAGGGCGGGCCCATCCTAGGAAAACTCTTAGAAGGAAAAAATGCTGGTCCTCAAGAGGTGCCGGACCGCAGACCCAGCTGGCAATGGGGCCTGTAGAATTCCACTAGAAACCGGCACTTGGGGACATACATTTAAGCTCCGCTTCACGGTGTGAAGTTCCTTTAAAAAGATAGGGGTGAGGGCGGTTGAAAGAAGCAAAGAAAGTAAAACGGGGCCTGAAGAAAGGAAAGCGGCGGGCAATCCAGGGAGGGACACGGTTAGAGGGAGTTGCACGGCAGGGGGTTGGGACACACAGGAATAGCAATTGAGAGAGAAAATTATTTTGCCTAGGGCTAGATGTAACTCATTACACACACACACACACACACACACACACACACACACACACTGATTGCAGTGTTCAGTGTTTAGCATTTTTTTAAGTTGTCTTAATTCCAGTCAATATGTCTTGATAGAGAGTGGGCATCCCTGGCATGTGTATGACACCGATCAATCAATATGGACCTCCTCTTTTCACCCATTCTTTTAGGATCATAAAAATGCCAGTCTGACCAACTTTTATCAGCCCATAGAACTCCCCCGGCCCCAGTGGGTGGAAAGATGGTTGAAAAAGGCTCCTTGGGCCCAGCCAGTGTGGCTCAGTGGTTGAACGTTGACCTATGAACCAGGAGGTCACGGTGCGATTCCCGGTCCGGGCACATGCCCGGGTTGCGGGCTCGATCCCCAGTAGGGAGCGTGCAGGAGGCAGCTGACCCATGATTCTCTCTCATCATGGATGTTTCTATCTCTCCCTCTCCCTTCCTCTCTCTAAAAATTAATAAAAATATTTTTAAAAAGAAAGAAAGTGGCTCCTCGGCAGGGAGATGTAATGGCACTAAAAATAGAGTGAGGGCAGTGGCCACGGAGCAGCGGGTCAGCCCGTGTACATGGCCGGCGCTGCAAACAGTCTGTCGCTTCAGCAGAGATTAGGGCCGCTCTCAGTCAAGGGGCAGCAGAGGGCACTCCAGGCCACAGCAGGTTAAGTTGTGGTCACTTTATCTCTTGTTGTTGACGCAAAGTCCCGAGGCCATGGCCCAGGGTTTTCCTGCCCGAATGTGTTCACAAGCAGGTCAAGGACTTGCAGACAGATAACCATTAGCAAAACAACTTTGCTATTGACAACAGAGCAAAGAAAGGTGTGTTTGCAGATGAATTATCACTTGCTGCTTAAAGGGGAAAAAAAGAAAGCTGAATCCCAGCCTTCTTCCCCATGAGTCTGCTGAGTTGAGGGAGATCTGCTTCTTGCCTTTGCCCAGTTCCATTCACATCTTCCCAACTGCAGATGAATCAGGAGCAGAAGTTTCGAGACTCCAGTAATATCTACAGCTATCCAGTTGGGTCTTATTAAGATAAAGAAATTACTTAATGCCAGCCTTAGGAAAAAAAATGGGATAAATGCTGAAATAGCAAGAAAGGAGCCTTTGAGCTGGGGAAAGCGAAGTCGAAAAAAAAAGTGATTTCCCGGTTTGCACCTGTGTCATGACCTCCTGGCTAAGGACATTTGGGGTGAAATCCTAAATTTATCAGGACTGAAGGCCGAGGAGGGAAATAATTTGAGAACGTGGAAGAAAGTGGGGGAAAAGGAAATCTTTTAAAACCAATCAACAAACAAACTAAAAGACCTGAATTAAGGCCCTGGCTGGTTTGGCTCAGTGGATAGAGCGTCGGCCTGCCGACCCAAGGGTCCCGAGTTCGATTCCGGTCAAGGGCATGTACCCCAGTTGCAGGCTCCTCCCCGGCCGGGGCCCTGGTCAGGGCGCGTGCAGGAGGCAACCAATGGATGTGTTTCTGTCACATCGATGTTTCTCTCTGTCTTTCCCTCTCTCTCCCACTCTCTCTAAAAATCAATGGAAAAATATCCTCAGGTGAGGATTAAAAAAAACAAAAGACTTGAATTTAAGGTTATCAGAAACAACACCAATGAGAAGCTTGGTTAATGAACACCAGGAAGGCCGTGCGCGCCATGGCCCCTTGCAGCTTGCAGTGTGATGTAACTCTTCCATAGAAGCTTCGGGGCTAAAAAAAAAAAAAAGAAAGAAAAGAAAAGAAAAAGCTCCTTGTGTCATGGCTGCTCTTATGCTAAAGAAGGGAACTCGCATTTTCTCTAAAGGGGCAAAATGTGAACTTGGGAATCCCACACGGGTAAATCTGAGCTGTCTCATTAGAAAGATACTTCTCAATTAGTTTTCTTTTCCCTCCCTCTTTCTGTGGCCTCCCGGCCCTCTGACGCACACCCACACAGACCCCGTCCCGCGCCTGTGAAGGGTCAGAAAGGTTCCTGCCGATCTCTCCCCATAGAAGCCCCTACAATGCGGCATGTGCAGTCCGGACAATGGCATGCCACTCAAAGTCCCTCCCTTCAGATTGTCCCTCCCTTTAAAGGAGACAGCCAACGTGAATGAAACACTTTTTTCCCCCTGGGGACGTCTGACTTGCTTTTATTAACCCAGATACAAAGTGCCACTCAGAGGCCTGGACAGTCGGATCCTTTATTCTCCTAACTAGCGATTCATTTGCCCCTCAAGAATAGGATTCAGGCTCTTTCGTTTGCTATATTTCTTATTTATTTTACGTTCCCAGTGCTCCAGGAGGCGTGCTTATAAAAACATGGTCATGTACTGTAAAGTCTTCCTATTAAAAGGACATTTTAAATGGTTTCATCTTAACGCGCTTCTGTCACTCAAATTGGAAAACTTGACGCTAGTTCTTTTCCAAGCTGTTAAAGATTAGCTTGATGTAGATAAGGCTATTCCCCAAACTCATTATCTGCCTTCCGAATGCACCTTAAGGACTCCTTAATAAAGTCAAGGTTACGTGAAGCGTATTCCACTGGAAATCAGTGAATGACTATTAATAAGTCTGCATTACAGACGTTACTTTATTCTGGCTCTCCTCTTCACAATGAATGATGCTTTCCCTTTTTTAGTTTTTGAAACAATAAGGCTATTTCTTAATTCTGCATAACCAATAAATCAGTAATAACTGGTTGGAAGCGGCTAGAAAATGCTCCCACCCATTTGTAGGTGTTATATAAATGCCTTTGACTTCTCCATCACCCCAGGATTAAAATTCCTTCTCCACACCCAGCTATTAAACTCCCACACCCATACATATGTGGGAGTGTGTGTGTGCGCGCGCGCGCGTACACACACACACACACACACACACACACACACGCACACACGCACACACACACACATCCACTTCCTAAATAAGAATATAGAGAGCTCCCATGTGACCATTTGGTTTTTCATCCCAGTAAAGCAAAATTCCAGTCCATGTCATGAAGTAACAGGTGTTTCTCCAGCTCACAGAGATTTAAAGTACAACGGAGTTGCCATCGCAGTAATTCTGTTGTCACCCCTGCCTCTAAGTAACAAAAATGCCACCCCAATTTTATTTTCCGGTGTTTAGTCTTCTAAACCTGTACCTTTCCTGGCACCCACAGCAAATATCATGTATTGCATCGTAAGAATCGCCTCTTTATTTTACGTTATTTTGTTAATCCTCACCTGAGGATATTTTTCCATTGATTCTTAGAGATAGTGGAAGGGAGGGGGAGAGACAGAGAGAGAGAGAGAAACATTGTTGTGAGAGACACACATCAATTGGTTGCCTCCTGCACATGCCCTGACTGAGGCTGGGTATGGAGCATGCAACCGAGGTACATGCCCTTGACCGGAATGGAACCCAGGATTCTTCAGTCCGAGGGCCGATGCTCTATCCACTGGGCCACACCGTCTGGGGCCCACTTCTTTAATTTTGGACCCAGGGTTTCTCCTCCTGTCTTTACCAGAGTCAAGAGTCAGGGTTATTTGGGATTTTTGTAAAAAAAAAAACCTACTAATGGTTAATTTATTATAAGCCATCAGTGAGCATCTCTCATAAAGTAAGATGTTTTCTTAGTAGAATCTTCACATTTGCTTTTACCACGTACAGCAAAGCTGTGAGGAGAGCTTTGAATGCTACTGACGGGCAAAGCCAGGTTTTCTTCAGTTCGGTTCTAACAAAACTGAGCCATCCTCACATATTTTAGTTGAATCATTTCTACTGGGATCTTCAAATCATTGTTTTTTCAGGAATGATATTCTTACCTTCTTGATACAAGTTGGATGAAAATGCAGTGTATGCAAATCACCTATATTTATTGATAACTAGTGGCCCGGTGCACGGATTCATGCACATTAAAAGGAAGTTAATTAGAAGGTCGCCGGTGGGGCAGGACTGGGCTAGATGGGCCCTGGAGCCAACCTCCCGTGGTCCCTGCTGGGCCGGCGCACCTGGGGTGGCGCCACGGCTCAAAGGTTGCCTGCAGTCACCACAGCTCGGTAGTAAACCAGATTTGGGGCTGACAGTGCCCCAGGAACAACATAACCTGTGGCCGAAGGTGGAATCACGCGGCCCTGCAAGGAATCGGGCTCCCTCCTCTATGGTTCTGGGGTGCATCACCCAAGAACCGCCGCTGCCAAGTCACAGCGGCTCGGAAGCTCATGCAATGAGCGTCTGCCCCTGGTGGTCAGTGCACGTCATACTTACCAGCCGGTCAGACGGTCAGATGGTCACTTAGCCTTTTATATATGTAAACCCAAATCCAACTCAAACCCAAATCACCACGTGTGGACATATGACCATAGTAACAGTGGTGTGGAAGCCAATGCAATGATGGACATTTCATTGGCTCCTGGGAATTATATCAGATGCATAATAATGTTGCGAAAACTGCACCTTCACCTGCTTGAATAGGCATCAGTGGATCCTTGTTCCCTGGGCCACACCTTCTCCGTAAAGAGACTTACCCACTGCTTAGTGTCATCCTGGTTGCCTGTGCTCCACACCCACCTTTAAGAAAATTGGGGCCCAGCTAGTGTGGCTCAGTGGTTGAGCATTGACCTTTGACCCAGGATGTCACAATTTGATTTTCTGTCAGGGCACATGCCCAGGTTGCAGGCTCTATCCCCAGTAGGGGATGTGTAGGAGGCAGCTGATCCATGATTCTCTCTCATCATTGATATTTCTCTCTCTCCCTCTCCCTTCCTGTCAAAAATCAATAAAAATACATTTTAAGAAAAGAAAATTGGGAAAGCCATCAGCCTTCCTAGTGGGAGAAGACAAGCCCGGCCTGCTTCATGTTTTAGGGGCAGAGGAAGAACTAAAGATTTCTTAAAGTCTCCTCCATTCCAATTGTCCCAAAGCATGCTGGGATGTTTTGCTTCTGTAGTTGTCCCAGAGGAGGCCAGCCTTGCCTTCTGTCTGCTGGTCTCCTCTTTTCCATCCTGTGTGAGTCTCGGCTGATCAAGTGGAGGGGCAGAGGTGAAGGGGGCATTTGGGGGGCAGCAGTACAGTGGAGTCATAGCACCAGTGGATGGCAATTCCCAGCAGGCATTTCCCAAGATTCAGGTCAGTGGGATGACTCAAGATGGTCACCACGCAAGTAATCCCAGTCACTGTGGGAGGGCCCTTCTGATTGAGAAATTACTAACTCTCAGGGAAAAATAGGCTTAAGGGACAGAGGTTGCAAGTGAACCTATAACTGAAAGCCTTTAAAATATTTTTACATCCTGTAAAAGAGAATCATAAAAGCAGCCCATGAAATAAAGAAAATAGCAATGACGCTTTATACATTTTTAAATTAGTCATAATGAGCCCCGTATATTTTAACTTCCATTTGCCATCCTTGGCTTGCTGTAAATTTTCAGTGTTTTCCTCCCAGCTCCTCTTTCACGAAGACACTTGTAGATTAAAAATGAAAATTATAGCAACATGTGCTTTAAAACAAAATCAGCTCCAACAGTACATTTATGCTCAATGCATCCTGATTTTATGACTGGGATTTATTGGCAACTAACTGGAATTGAGAGTCCCTGAGAGGGTCCTGAGACCAACTCCCACTATGAGCTTTTCTTCTGGGCTTTAGCTCTGGCTCTGTGATCCATTTTTGAAACATCTGACAGGAGACAGGAAATAGAACGATCAAGGGAACACCCTTTAGATTTAGACTGAATTCATACCCCAGTTCCATCACTTACTGCCCATAAGATTGTCCCTTCCCTCATTGAAATTTGTTCAAAAATCCAATGTCTCTGTATATCTAAATTGAATTATGGGTATTTCATTCTATTTCAGTTTTCTGCATGTCTGTCCTTAAGACAAAACCACAATAAATATATTGATTATTTCACCTGTATAAATCTTTAAGTCAGGTAGTATAAGTCCTCCAGCTTTATCTTTAACAAAATTGTTTTGGCTACCGAGGTCCTTTGAATATACATTTCCATTTTTAATAAGCATGCCAATTTCTTAAAAAATCAACTTTCTGGGATTTTGACTTGGATCATGTTGAATCCATAGATCAGTTTGAATATAATTGATATCTATATGATTAATGTTTTCAAAAACTAGCATCTGATTTTTGTTAATTTCCTATGTGGTGTGTTTTCTATATCATTGATTTCTGCTCTTATTTTGATTCTTTCTTTTTGTACATTTACTTTGGGTTTAATTGGCTTTTGCTTTTTCAGTTTCTTAATGTGGAAGGTTGTTTAATTGATTTTACATCTTCTTTAATTTGTAATACAAGCATCTGAAGTTATAAATGTTCCTCTAAGTGCTGCTTGCACTTTATTCAGCCAATTTGGGGGTTTTGTTATTATTTAATCCAAAATATTTTCTGTTTTTCTACCTGTGATTAATTTGGAAATCCATGGTTTTTGTAGAGATGTCTTGATAAATTTCCAAATACTTAGGGATTATTTTCAGATATTTCATCACTGTCATCTTCTAATTAAATATTGTTGTGGTCAGATGATAGAAACGGAAATTCATTTCAAGCCTTCCATGACTATTAAGACATGTTTTAGTATCAAGTCTGTACTCTAATGTTTCATGGGTATTTGTTAGGTATAGCATTCACTAAGTGTCAGCTATGTAATATTGGTTGATGTCCTTTTTTCTCTTATTTTCTTATATTTTTCTGTTATATTATAGATCCTACTATACATTAATAATTTTATTAATTTTTTGCTTTAAACAGACATTAGTTGTTTAAAGCTATACGTATATCTAAAGTGAATATTCTACTGAAGTAGGTCTTTTATGTTTACCAAGATACTTACCCTTCTGGTATTCTTTAATCTTTCTTGAAGAAAATTCTCAGTTCCATCTGTTGCTATATTTTTCGTTTGGCTAAAGGAATGTATTTTAGCATACATTATAGTATTGAATTTTATATGTTTCAATTTCTCAAGATTTAATTTCAGCTGAAAATATTAAAATTCCTTGGAGGGGGGGACTTCTGAGTTTGGAATTCAGAAAGACAGTGGGGGTGGGGGGAATGCGCTATTTTTCCTCTACCTTCCCGTGTGAAAACATCAAAAGAAATGCTCCATTTCACCATCGCTCGGAACAATGGATATCAGTCAGTGATGTTTTAGACACCAAGATAAATGCCCATCTTCCAGTCAGGTAGGGACCCTGCTAGCCTCTTGGAGAGCACTTGACCTCTGGGTGGCAAATACCTAAATGTCCCTGGGTCTCAGCTGGCAGAACAGACATTCTGTGTGTCTGGCAACTGTTGGTCTGTGCCCAGCAGAGTCATATTTGCCTAGGAAACCCGAGGCTGCCTGGGAAATAACTTACCTGGAAGGAATAAAAAATACTAGGGACAGATATCATTAACCAATAAGAAAGCTGGTTCCCTTGTTAGCCAATAAGGGAGCTGGTTCCCTTGTTAACCAATAAGGAAGCTGGTTCCCTTGTTAGCCATTAAGAAGCTGGTTCCTTTGTTAACCAATAAGGGGGCTGGTTCCCTTGTTAGCCAATAAGGGAGCTGGTTCCTTTGTTAGCCAATAAGGGAGCTTGTTCCCTGGTTAGCCAATAAGGGAGCTGGTTCCCTGGTTAGCCAATAAGGGAGCTGGTTCCCTTGTTGGCCAGTAAGGGAGCTGGTCCCTTGTTAGCCAATAAGGGAGCTGGTTCCATTGTTAGCCAGTAAGGGAGCTGGAAAGATGATGGCTTTAAGTCACAGATTTTTTTTTCATGAGTACACATAGAAAAACCTCCAAGGAAGCTCATAAGAAATTTAGAGATCTGAACTGATAAAAGTATTACTGTGAATGTGGTATTTGTACTTGTGTACTCATACAGCTGGACATGTTTGAATTATATAATAGTAATGATAGGAAACCTGAAGAAAAGGTAAACTTCTACGTTTTAAGTAAAACTTTGAAATTATCTAAAAGGCAGTGATCAACTCAAGAAAAATCAAACAAAAATGAATGACCATCATATATAAAAGCCTCTTAGAAGATAATACATCTATTTAAAAATACATGAAAATGCAAGTAAGGCACTTCTCTGAAGAAAATCACATGGAAAGTAAACATATAAAGGATGTTTTTAAATTCCTGGTAGTCAAAAATGCAAAATAATATAACAATAAGGTATATTTTATCATTGTAATGGCGAAATTTTTTAATGATGTCCATTGTTGTGCAAGTTCATTCATAGAGATCTAAGAAGCTTTAAGGAGTTATGTTTCACTCATTGAAGGGCATCCATGCAACCACTCAAAATTACTTAGAAGAAAATATAGCAGTATGGAAGACAAACCTATATTCTGATGTTAAATAAAAGGCAAGTTACAAAAATACAATTATCTCATTTTTGTAAAAAAAAAAAAGTACAAAATATAAATTTAAACTAAGGATCTATGTAGGTAGTCCTTGTCAATATAGAAGTTAAATGTCTGGGATGCTAATGAAAGACAAAGCCACAATTATTTTGAGAAACTAGAGGCCCAGTGCACAAAATTCGTGCATGGGTAGGGTCCCTCGTGGCTGCTGGCTGGGGGCGCCTCCCTTCCACTGCCGCCGGCCCTGCCCTCTGGTCAAATTCCCAGTCCAACTCCAGGTTGAGGGGACAATTTGCATATTGGGCTTTTATTATATAGGATAATGGTAAATACACATTTTACTAAAAAAGAGTAAAGCTTAGAAAGTAATCTATTACAAAGTGAAAGAGATTTGTAGTGTAAAACATGTATCTGATTTGGTAGTTAATTATACTACTGATTTTCCTTCTTCAGTCTTCCAGTGAAATATTATTTTTAATGTCCTTTATCTGCTAAACGCAGTGTGTTCCACTGATGGTCTGTTATGTGCATGCTATTCAGAAATTTTTTAACCTTTACCAGTAGTTTGTTGTTGTTGACCCTGTGTTTCTCTGTCAATTTAAAAAAAAGAAAAGAAACCAGCCCTTTAAATAGCCCCCTAATCTTTGTACAGAGTCACACTTTTCTATGTCTCTCCCTTTATTTTCATATCAGAGGGGTGGCGTTTAAAGAGATTTCCTCCTTCTGTACTTGCTAGAGGAGACTGGACCAAATCCCATATATGTAAATAGGTTGTGGATTTCAAATGTTGGCAAAATGATACAAAACAGTGTCATCTCAAAACTTAAGTTGGCAAAGCTGGGGTTGGCAAGGGAGTGTTATATCTCAAAATACAAATTATGATTATCTGGGCTGAATTATAAAAGATTTTTTCCACTGTAATTTTCCAAGTTTCTGTAACAACGTGTTATAATTGGAAAAAAATAATGACTATTATGTAAGAGCACATATGTGGACCTGTCGTTATTTGGGGCACGGGGCCTAGATCTAAACATGGTTTTGGGGTGCTCTAGCTTGGGAGTAAGTGGTTGGGGGGTTTTTCCTGCAGAAGCCAGGAGACATAGCATCTTATTATGTGATTTGGGGGCAGAGGGAAGAGATAAATTTGTGTCTTCTAGTCCTGAAAAGATCATATTTGTCTTTTTCAGGAAGCAAAGTGTAATGTAATAATTTGAGAAGTCAATAGCAATTGCCCACCTAGGTATGCCCAGTTGCATGGATTTTTTAAAGCTTAGTAAAATTATTTAACCTCATGTTGGCACAAATGAAGTTTGATGTATGAGTATGCCAATTCTCATCAAGATTGCCATTTTAAGAAATAGGAATAAAAACCCAAAAGGGGGGGGGGAGAAAAGAAAACATCTCGCCCTATGAAGCAAAATTGGATTTTCAGCATTTTGCAGTTTCGAATTTGAACATGACGATGACCTTAAAGATGGTGACCATTGAAACAGTTGTTAGAAAAGTGTATTATTTACACGCCGTGTGCTTTGGAAATAGAGGTTACAGGAAGACATAATCACAGCGTACAGTGTAACCTACTTTGAAAGGTGTAGGCAGCATAGCAAAAAAATGCCCTTACATCATACTTGTCAAGAAACAGAAGTTTTATTACCGAGGAATTTCACTTTTGCTGCTATTCCTAACACTAGCCCAGGAGTGAGAGGATTTGTTGATCTAATATAGATAGCGATGTCTTGGGTTTGTTCAGATTTATATGGACAGCAACTGGGGATCAGGAATTACATTGAAAATGTAATAAAATGTTCCTGTGCACCTTAACTTACAAATACCATCCTTAAAAAAGTAAACATCACATAATCACAGGTATCTTTCAAGAAAATGTTGACAGAGCTCACGGAGCTACGCAGCTATCTTGGAATCGTTTCTAGGTAAACTTAATAAACTCATATTCGTATTCTATTACTGTGGAATAAACTGTCATACCTGGGGGAAGACGAGATATGAAAGCCTATGCTCTCATTTGCTCCAAAATGCATATAGTCTAGTCTTAAAAAAGATGATTTTTTAAACATTATCAGAGAGGGCTATTCAAACTAAAAAATAAGCATTTATAAAGGGCAATCTGTTACTAAGAAACTACACCAAAAAAATCAGTAATTACACATAAGAGAGCAAATGCCCTTCCATTATTCTCATATATTATTCCCCTGAAGCATAAATATCGTGGTTAGAGTTCCTATGAGACACACTCCAGAACAACAGTAATTTCTATTTAAAAAATGTTTTCAAGCCCTAACCGGTTTGGCTCAGTGGATAGAGTGTTGGCCTGCGGACTCAAGGGTCCTGGGTTCGATTCCGGTCAAGGGCATATACCTTGGTTGTGGGTACATCCCCAGTAGGAGATGTGTAGGAGGCAGCTGATCGATGTTTCTCTTTCATCGATGTTTCTGACTCTCTCTCTCCCTTCCTCTCTGTAAAAAATCAATAAAATATATTTTTTAAAAAATGTTTTCAATATTTCTATTTAAAAATGTTTTAAATCTTAGAAACGAAAAACCTTCCTTCAAAAATTAAAAACAAAACTAGGAAATTGACTCAAGTGAGATTAAGAAAACACAACTCGACAGTCCACTTTGTTGACTGGAGAATGTCACTTGCTAACATTCAATCTAATTTCCTTAAATCAGAGAAGAGACATATTCCCCACAGCTGCTTGATCTTCCTCATTTCCCTCAGCTCCTGGAAGCCCATCAACTCTCTTTAAGTAATTGATTGACAATACAGGACCGTGATACATATTAACTCAGCCTTTCCAAGGTTGGCCTGGTTACTGCATCAGAAGCTACAGGATGCCATTATCCTAAGCTCTGATTTGTATATGTGTGTGTGTGTGTGTCTGTGTGTGTGTATATATATATATATATATATATATATCCATTGCCTCCAATTATATATATCCTATATAATAAAGAGCTAATATGCTAATTAGACCGAACAGCAGAACGATCTTCTGGACAACCATCTGGATGACCTTCCGGACGAAGCCAGGGCTGCGAGGTCCGAGCCCCCCCTTTGCATGAATTTCGTGCATCGGGCCTCTAGTGTGTGTGTGTGTGAATATATATACACACACACACACACACACACACACACATATGTAGATATATATATTCTAGAATATTCTGGAAAGAAGGAGGAAGTTTTAAAATCATACTTGTGTAGCTTCTTTTTGGAATTCCACTTCATTGCTTATTAGAGGTATAGAAAATTATTTTTGTCATTTTCAAGACTTGAGGCAATTTTCTTACCTTCCACAGCACAGTTCAGAAAATTAGACTTGAGTTTAGGATGGATGTCAGAAGTAAAGGTGAAAAACTATTCTACAGATCCAAGATGAAGATGAGAAACCAGGCACTCAGGTTTTACAAATTTAAAAGAACTATGAACTAAATATGAAGCTAAACAGGTGATTAAAATTAATTAGGCAAAATATATAGTAATATATTGTTATATCATAGCATATTATATTACATAAAGGAAACGAACCTGATAAACTACAACAAAATTCTGACAGACTAAAAATCCCTTGGAATTTTATTAATTTATTTATGATGGAGTTAGGATATTTCCTTTTTTTCTTGTGAGCCAGGACAAGACCAAACACTTGTCATTCCCTGCATTGGCCTCTCATGTAGGAAACGTCAAGTGATAGGACACATGGTCTCTACCAACAGAGAGATTACCAAGTCCTAACTCTCTCCTTCCATGGGATTCTGTGACTCTTGTGTTGTGTGCCGTACTGGAGGGAAATTCACAGACACCTGGAGGTGCCTCGGAGCAGATCATGTCTGGACTCTGTGTTCCTCTGTGGGTGTTTGCATGAAAAATCCACTCCTACCCTCTGGGCCGTGTAGCCCTGAAATTCTAAGCCTATTGTTTCTTCGTTTATCTGCCTTTTCATTTCTCCTTTTGATTTTTCATTGTCAGTTACATTTGAGGGATAGAGTGAGGAATTTCAGGGTAGAAATGACATCATCGTGTTCACTCTGTATTCATGATAAGCCTGGATAGCAAAGTAGATAATCTCTATCGGATTTACTAAATGCATTAGAAAAGTACAAATCTGGATCCATATGCGCTTTGAGTCCTTTCAGTTCTTAAGTAGTATTACTTGTGATGCCAGGTGGGTACTGGAATATCAGGGGGAACACTTTGTCAAGTTTATGATTGTCCTACCACTGGGCTGGGCACCTGAAACCAATACAAAATAATATTGAAAGTAACTAATTGAAAAAATTTTAAAGGTATTATTACATTATTAGGTGTCGTAGGCTTCTCTTTCGTATTCCCCAGATAGTTCCTCTAAAGTTGTTTTAGTTATTGCACACGCACCACTGCCAAAATCAGGGAAATTAAAACTGGAAAAAAAATGCAGAAAGTTATGCTACTCTAAGAAAAAATTTTCCCTGTGCACGTTCTTTTTCTGTGCTTGCCCGTTTATGTGCAAGCATACATTTGCGGTTGTAACCATTTTATAGATACAATTTTTGTGTTCCTCATTTTTTATTTAGCTTCCATAATAGCCATTTTCTCAGACCGTTCTGCATTTTCCCATTCCTCTGCAGGGCAAGTTCCACTACTTAGAACTACTTTCTGGATCTGAAAATACCCTTATATGGTGGCAGTTAAATGTTCCCACCCCCCTCCCCTTGTCTTTCGCACCCTTTTCTAAATATTGCCTATTCCAATCACAGATCAGCAGGTATTTCAGACCTATCCTGTTGGGCTCGCACTGTATCTAATTTGCAGCTACACATTTTAAAAGGGGCAGGCAAAGCCGACACAGGTACAGATGGAAACAATAAAGATGATTAAAGGATCGGGAAATAGGACCTCTGAGGAAAGATAAAAGGAGTTGAGATTATTTGTTCTTCAGAAAACCGAAAACGAAGGGCCGTTTTACAATGTTCTTCAAGAATGTGCAGAATCACCACCAGAACGCATGTTTCCAGTTGTTCCCGCTCTTTGGGGATGGAACGGGATCAGTGGTTTAAATTGCGATTAGGTGGGCGTAAAGCATCTACGATGTACCTCTGGGATGGGCAGCAAGAAGCATTCATTAAGGGAGCCTTTGAAGGATGAGAAATACTCAGGTGGCTTCTTTTTTTTTTTTTTTTTAGAATGATGACTTATTTTTTTAAATATATTTTATTGATTTTTTTACAGAGAGGAAAGGAGAGGAATAGAGAGTTAGAAACATCGATGAGAGAGAAACATCCATCAGCTGCCTCCTGCACACTCCCTACTGGGGATGTGCCCGCAACCAAGGTACATGCCCTTGACCGGAATCGAACCTGGGACCCTTGAGTCCGCAGACTGACGCTCTATCCACTGAGCCAAACCAGTTAGGGCCTCAGGTGGCTTCTCACGAGAGCTGTGTCTTGCCATCTGTTGGCTGTGAGTAGTTCCTTGCTGCCTTTTCAGGACACTGTTGATTTTGCAGACTACCTAGTGTTCATTCCCAATCCTTACAGCCTCGGCTTCATGTATCAGTATTGCAGACACCAACTTTCCCATGATGCATTTTTCTCACAATGGCTATTGTGCTAGTGGTCCTCCAAAACAGACTTAGCCTCCAATCCCTACTTACTTTCCCTGGCTGGTTGGGCCCTTTGGAATGCCACGATCCCAAGAAGCAAAGACTTCTGCCTAATATCATTCTCCTTCCCTCTCCCTCTCTCTTGCTCTCTAGCCCGTCTCAGAGGCATACGCAGCAGCTGCTTAAACGTAGATTTCACTAATGAAATTTTTTGGAAATTCTTATGATAGGAAAAAATATGTCAACTAGGTAATTTTCCCATATGGTACAATTTTTCAGTGTATTTTAAGAAAATTATTCTCTTGGAATCATTTCTCTTTTTTTTTTCTTCAGCTTGTGCATGCCTTTATTTTAAAGCATCCACATTAACTGGTTTCCCTTCCGTTTCCCAGGAGAGTGCTCTTAGAATCATTTCTTGTTTTTCTTATTTTTAATCCCCGTCCTCTAAGGTCCCCAAGATTACTCACAGTTCCCCTTGCCACAGAGAAAACAAGCTTTTGGACATAGGCTAATGACTTCTCCTTACTACTGGATTGAGGTTGGGGATTGAGCCAAAATTTTAAAAAGACAGAAAAAACTCATGGGCAGGGACCACAGTGTTTGATTACCGAGGGAAGGAGGGAGGGGTAGTGGAGGATGCTGTAGAGCCATGGTCGACAAACTGCGGCTCTCGAGCCACATGCGGCTCTTTGGCCCCTTGAGCGTGGCTCTTCCACAAAATACCACGTGCAGGCGCGCACGTACAGTGTATTGAAACTTTGTGGCCCATGTGCACAAGTCAGTATTTTGTGGAAGAGCCACACTCACGGGGCCAAAGAGCCGCATGTGGCTCGAGAGCCGCAGTTTGCCGACCCGCAGTTTGCCGACCACTGGTGTAGAGGGATAAGAGGTGATGGGCGATTTGACTTGGGGTAGTGAGCACCCAGTACCGTGTACAGACAATGGGCTGTAGACTTGTGCACCCGAAGCCTGTATAATTCTGTTAACCAGTGTCACCCCAATAAATTCAGTAAGAAGGAGGACACTGTTCTCTCATGCACTACAATTCTTTAAGTTCTCTAAAGCAGTAAGAATCCCACTGTGTTAGAGAGGCTCCGTGTTATAACTGTTCACCATACAGATCTGGACTCGGACCGCTGGGTTCCCTTCCTGGCTGGAACACAGTGGTTTGCTGGATTCGTAGTAGAACTTATTTCACATCATCTTAGCTTTAGGAGGATAATCCCCCCATTCCAGGCTGTTGGGATCTCCTAGCTGCACACACAGCAGCCATTCTAAACAGTGTCCTCTCTTCTTAGCACCTTTATTCCAACATAAACTTTGCTTTCAACGTCCACTCTGAGAAACAAACTGCAAAGATGCCCGTCACATATTGGGCAGTTTTTTAAGTTTTCTCATTTATGCTTTCTTCTCCCTCACGCCACCATTAACCAAGAAGTCCAGATTCTTCTCCGATGTGATGCAAACCGATTTCACCAAGCATTTAGCCAGACGTTATCCTCACCGCTCTCCTCTTCCTGCAAGAATTTCAGTGCCAGATGTTATAATAGCACCCTCCCTCCCTCATTCCTCAAGGTTTGAGTCCAGGCTCAGCCACCCCGTGCCTTTGTGGCTCTGGTCACATGACCTGGAATGCAAGAATGGGAACACCCAGGGTTTGGAAGTGTTCAGCTGAATGTCTGGCAAGGGCACATCCATAATAGGTCTCAGCCATCCTGTCCCTGAAATCACTGAGCATTTTAGTGATCAAATTAACTTAAGTTTATTAAAAAAAAAACTAGAGGCCTGGTGCACGAATTTGTGCACAAGTGGGGTCCAGCTGGCCTGCCCCAATTGGGGTCCTGATCTGGCAGGGCTGGCCAGGGGGAGGGGCTGCAGGCAGTTGGCCACCTGGTCCCACTCCCGATTGGGGTTGGGGGTCGATTGGGGGTCTATTGGGGGCAGGGCTGGCCGGGGGAGGGGCCATGGGCAGTTGATCGGCTGGCCTCGCTCCCTGGTCGAACTCCCGGTTGAACTCCCAGTTGAGGGGACAATTTACGTATTAGCCTTTTATTATATAGGATTGGATCTACTGCAGAGTCCGGGCTGTTACTGATAATACCATGACCATTATTGGGTTTTACCCCTTTCTCCTCCTTGCATCTCTGCTTCTGTACATAGAATGCAAGGTGTCCTGTGAACTCATGCTCTAAGTGGGTTTGCCAAAGAGAATGGGGGATGCTGTTGTTTGGCCGAGTCCTGGTCAGCCATTGGCAAAGGAGCCTCGCTATACCTGCTGCTGAGTTCTCCGCAGAGATGCACACAATTCTGGAGAATAGATCAGCTACGAAACCCAAACAGACTGGAACCACCTCACTAAACAGAGCGCAGCGCATGCCTTCTCCTTGTCTCTTTAAGTTAATTAATAACCCAGTCGGTGTCGTAATGCAGCTAACCTGGACTTGCCAAAGTACAGGGTGTCTGTCCCTTAATTAGTATCTCTCCTGACGTTGGGATGATTGCAAGTTATCAGAGGGATTTTCATAAGAAACAAGGACCAGAGAAGCAGGTTGTTTATGTCGTGCCACCTTCTAATAGTCACCAGTAAATATTTAGAAGAGGGAGGGGCATGTCTAGGGGGCTTGGAGGTGGATTTTAATGGTGTTAAAGGCACGTTGTGGGACATTTTTTAAAAAACAAGAGGAGAAAAGGTGTTTTGTTGTAAATCTTTAAATATGCTTGACTTGGCTAGCCCGTGAAGAATAAACGGAGGAAGTCGCTCTTTCTTTTTATTCCAGCAAATTCTGCAAACGTAGCTGTGCGAATATCTGACATCATTGGAGAGAAAGTAGCACAACCTAAAGCTGATGCTGGGGGTGACTACAATGTGAGGGCTCACACTGCGCAGATTGGTCGTGTTGTCTTCAAGTTTTTAAATAGCTTGTGAAGCGGCCCTGGCTGGTTTGGCTCAGTGGATAGAGCATCGGCCTGTGGACTGAAGGGTCCCAGGTTCAATTCCTGGTCAGGGCACATGTAGGGGCTGTGGGCTTGATCCTCAGTAGGGGGCGTGCAGGAGGCAGCCAATCAATGATTCTCTCTCATCATTGATGTTTCTCTCTCTCTCTCCCTCTCCCTTCCTTAAAATCATTAAAAATATATTTTTAAAAAATAAAAATAAATATCTTGTGAAGGGTTAGTCATTTTTCTGTGGTGTTCGGCACGTCTTGTGTGTAATTTGGGAATCTCACCCCAATTCATCCTAACATGGTCAGGTTTATTAATTTTTACAAACTAGTGGGTGTTAAATAATGTTCATTTTGCATTTTTCAACTCGTTAAGGAAATTGGACATCTTTTCAAGTGTTTATTGGCCAACCTCTCCAATGAATTACCTGTTAGTTTTATTTGTACAGTTTTTGGAAGTTTGTTTTTTGGTTATATATGTTCTTTACATATTCTTAAAATGAATCCTTCTCCATTATAGATGAACGAATGTATTCTCTTGGTCAGGATCTTGTCTTTAACTTAGTTTACTGGACTTTATTCACTAATACCATTTAAGGGGAATTCAGACTACAGTGGAATTTAGAACTTGAAATTTTATTACACTTATCTGCTTTAAACTTTTCATTTTATAGAAGAAGAAAGTGAAGGTGATAAAATATGCATCTCAGATTACCCTCCTGGTTCGTGGCACAGAAAAATTAGAAATTGGGTCTCTTGATTTCTGGGCTAGTGATTTGCAATCCTACCAATAGAAATTGGGTCTCTTGATTTCTGGACTAGTGATTTGGAATCCTCCCAATATATTCTCTACAGGGTTCTGGTTAAAGTTGTATTCTTAGAGGGGAAATATATATATATGTATTATATGTAACATATATATCCACACCCTCTACTAATTCATTATGTCTTAAATTATTCATACACTGATTTTTTTTCAACAAAGGCTACATAAGGTGTAAAGTACATTTTTGAGAGTTCTCCTTTTTCCCTCCTCCTCTCTTTTCTGCTGGGCTTCAGCTGATCCCCATGAACCATGGATAAAGACTAAACATGGCTTTCCCATACCCTAGCACTATCCTCTGCCTTATTTATGTCTGACCTGGTACAGCACAGCTGACCTGGGGGAGTTTAATTGAGGCTGGAATTGTCTGGCACAGCTTGAGGCCACCTGAATTTAGGGGGTGTGACGCACACAAAGACACACACACGTTGACAATGTGCCTAATGAACTGAGTGTGTGTGTGTGTGTGTGTGTGTGTGTGTGTGTGTTTTAGTGTGTGTGTGTTTTCTGATGAAATGACAGCCAGGGAGACAGTCTGTCATGGTTTTTACTGGGCAGAAGTCTTATAAAACAAGAAAATATACCTATTTTCCCCCATAATTAAAAAATACAGTTTAGTCATTAAATAAATGCAGAATTACTTAAGTATGGAAGCTATTCAGGTAAAAGCAAAACAACAGTCGGTTGTAAGTAATTCAAGGCATAACTATTCCATGAAATATTTTTTAAATATTTTATAATAGACCAAGTACTTGAGAAATGCTGGCCTTTCCACTGTGTAGTTAAGATAATTTAGTAACATAAAAGCAAACAAAACATTTGATAATTGATGTTTTAGATAATCATTTAAATTTTTAAATGGTTAATTATTTTAAATATGGTATATTATATTTAATAAGATTATGACCAAGACTTTGGGTATGTTTTCTACATGGAACCAAAGACATTACTATTGAGAAGAAAAAAATAAGGTAATTTTTGTTTATAAATTTACTAGATTTAAAATCAGTTGTCCTCTTGGTCATATATTTCCCAATTATCATTTTACTACATGGTAGATTTTGAACTGTTTTAGTACAGATATTATTGTAAGTAAGGTAAATCTGAAAATTAAAGCAATGTTCATTCATTGTACTTTATATAATTAAACAAATATACCATTATTTTTAGAGGAAGTACTGCATACCCTGGGTTAACAGCATGCTAAAGCCCAAAAATATTTGAAAAAAATACTTACATTTGGGTGAAGTACAACACTTATTTTTTGTTTCACCCAGCACAATTAAAACCAATCCCTTTAAGTAACCACAGATTAAGATTAAATGGATCGATACATATTTTTATTCAAATACTTGTGTCAGGGTGTGTATACACACATGTATATGAAATGCCTCTAGAAAACATGCTTTTCAATAACCACAAATATCTGGAAAATTTCTCTCACTTGTTGTTTTGATACAAAGCATTTCATAGATGTGAGCAGTGCTCCGAGTTTGTGAAAAAGAAAGGAAGAACTCCAGCTTGCCCCCAGGGCATTCTAGCCTCATACACATAGAGGCCGGACAGATAATTGCACCCATATGCACCCGTATAAACTCGCCCACAAATGAAGTTTATAGCTGTGAGTGAAATTCAAGATGTCCCAAGTCACAGCCTATAACTTCATTAATAACCCAAACAGTCAATGAAATTATTTTAAAATTAATCCTCAGAATTCAAAACTTTTTAGTTAAAAAATCATTTCTCCTATCAGATGAGAAATGAATATCTAAAACATAGCAATAATTTCTAAAATTTAAGATCAATGGTCAAAAACAAGAGAAAGACTGAGGACTTCGTTCATAGTCTGCCACGAGTCCCAGGTTTTATAGATTTTGTTTTGCTGGGAGACGCACACTAATTAGATTGTCCTAATAACTGTGTCGTAATCTAAAAATCTTCATTGACAAATAAGGATAATGATGCGGGTGGTTAGCAGCCCTTATATAACACTGTGTGCCCAGCACCATGCTAAACACCTTACAACTAGCAATTCATTTCATTGTAGTTACTTATTAATCAAATACTCCTGCATGGGGTAGGAAGGAATGCTATTTGACTATTCAGAGGTAATGTTAAAGCACACTTTTCACAGAAAGAGCAGGCAACATTCAGAGCTGGGTGTCAGCCTTCATCCAACCTCACATTCATTTCTGACTCTGGGTCATAGCACAGAAACCACAAAGACTTACGAGAACTCAGCTTACAAATGAGTGGGAATGTGCTTTCGGTACCAAATCTTAAATGCTTTTTAGTAGGAGAACTAGATAGCTTCAAAAGCGCCTCCCTCCCAAGATAAACATGACCAGAGTTAGATTTTTCTGGCTATAATGATTCTCTAAACATCTTAATCATTAACCCGGAGAGATTTTATCTCCGTCTTCCACGTTCCATACAAGCCTGGGGCCCTCAGTACCTTCTGAATACCAGCAGCATCCTGGCCCCAGAACGCCTCAGCCTATATAATAAAGAGCTAATATGCTAATTAGACTAAACACCAGAAGGACCATCCAGATGACCTTCCGGACGAAGCCTGGGCTGCAAAGGCCGAAGCAGCCAGGGCTGTGAGGGCCGAGCCTCTTGCACGAATTTTGTGCACCGGGCCTCTAGTGTTTGATAATACAAAATAGCAGGAGGATGCCAAACTCGAACGACTTGTTAAAAATAGGCATTGGATTATGGCACATGTATATGTAAATGGCACAGCTATCCATACAGCCGATTCCTGATGGACTCTTCTTCTGCTTGATGGTTATACTCATTCATGATTCCATCTAGAGCTATTAGTAAACGGGACCTATTTGTGGCACTGAATTTACTATGCCTGGAACGGATGGTTGCCATATTCAGAAGAAGTTATTGTTGAACATTGATCCTATTGTTATTCCCTCTCTAAGGTGGCAGGAACCCACCCAGTGTGAAGGATTAAATATGGCTTGATCTATTCTTTCTCAATCTGTCAAAATGCATAGACATCATGCTCTGACATTATCTAAATTAAATAAATGCTTTAAAAACTAAACTCAACCAGATAAAAGATGTAATATACACATATACATATATATATATATATGGTGTCCCCCAAAAATGAATGCACACACTTTGAATAATTATAAAATCACTGTTTACTAAAATATATTGTATTTGCAAAATTGAATATACATTTTTGGATAATACACACACACACACACACACACACACATACACATACACGCATGGCACATAAGAACAAAAGATAGAGTCAAATAAAATGGCTTGCCTCTCTGCTCTTAAATAGGGTGATCTTTTCCCCCATGTGCCATCCCAAGACAGACATAAACAGCGCGTGGACCCCGAGGCTGACAGATGTGCCATATTCTGCAGGGAGACGTTTTATGATCGAGGCCTGTTGCCCTCTGGAGATGGAGCAGACACCATGGACCACTTCACCGAGACCACAGATCACACTCAAGTCACAGGCCCTGGAGGGGTTGTCATCCCAGGGAACCACCAGCGTCCCCTTTTTGTCCAGATCTTCATCTCTTTCCCCTCTGCGGTCAATGGGGCCAAAGGCACTGAGATGGTCCACATAGGTCCCTGCCGATGCACCTGCAGGGGAATTGCCTTTCTTAAGACCGCTCTGCTTTGGGTCGAAGTACATTCCACAGCAGAACATGAAACAGCAGTAAATACCCATTCGCTCACAGCACCTTTGGCTCCTTGGCAAATTACATACATTTAAAATAATCATAATCATAAATTGACATGAGAAAAGACAGTGTGACTTTTCCATAAAGAGCATCAGCAGCAAAGTCGCCACCCTCGTTTTTTAGCCTGTGTTTGGCGATTTCTGTTGAGTCACGCCTGCTTTGACCACTAGGCCTCCATGGGAGTTTCTGGAGTTACTTCCTTAAAGTGTGCGAATAAGGTCTATTTATTCAAATGGCGAACTGTATGGAGAGACTCCCAGGCATCAATCTGAGGCCATGATGCCTTTAACGTGACTCCAGCCGTGTTTATTCTGGCGACTCTGACAAGATCCCAGCGTTGCTGACGATTCTGTACATTTACGATGTGCAATAAAGCGACCGAAGTTCTGGGACTGGAAAGAAATCTTTTTGGATTTCTTATTTATTGCACTTTTAATAGAAACTCAGGGAAAGCCTTATCTGCTGTCATTTGGTTTAAATTCCACTGTCCTTTTTGTATTTCACCAAATTCCCTTACCTCCGATTCCCTCGTATCCTGCTGTGCCAGCCTACGAGCACTTGATGTCCTTATCTGTGGTTTTTGTAATAAAATTTTAGCTCCTATCCAGAGAAAGGAGAAAAACTACAAGAGGAAAAGCTGCTCCTCAGATACTAAATTGACCAGCTGCCCGCATCCATCATACAACCTGGAAATGGCTGCCTATTCTTGGCATATTTAAGAAGTCTGGGGAGTTAGTCCCATGATCCAGTTTAGACTTGTACACTGTGCCTCAGATAATAGCCTCTGACTTCTTTATAGAAGAGAAGATAGACGAGGAGTAGAAGGTATTAAAAGGGAAGAAACGAAACACGTGTAGAGCCCTAGCCGGTTTGGCTCAGTGGATAGAGAGTTGGCCTGGGAACTGAAGGGTCCTGGGTTCGATTCTGGTCAAGGGCACATGCCCAGGTTGCCAGCCCGATCCCCAGTAGGGGGCGTGCAGGAGGCAGTCGATCAGTGATTCTCTCTCATCATTGGTGTTTCTGTCTCTCTCTCTCCCTCTCCCTTCCTCTCTGAAATCAATAAAAATACATATATTTTAAAAAAGCACAAAAACACACGCGTAGACACACACACACACACACACACACACACACACACACACACACAACCAAATGGCCAAACAGCAAGGACAAGAGGCTAGAAGTCACATACTCCGAGGGTGTCCTTCCTGCTCTCTCATTCCAGTTCAAAGCAAGCCATTATCTCTGTTTCAAAACGGAGGGGAAAGCTGGGTAGCTTTGTGGCATGGCTTCCTATGTGATACTAAGTACTTCACTTCCTTTCATCCCAATTCAAAAAATAAGGAAAATTCAAAACCAAGTTGCATTAAAATGTGCCAGTTAGCTGGACACCCAAGCTATCTAAAGTTGTGGTCAAGTGTGGATTCTGAAAGTCTCATGGTCCTCATGCAAGGAGATGAGATACACACTTGTCAACAAGTAAGTAAATGCCACTCAGAGGGGGTGTGGACAGTGGCCTTCTTTTCAAAGGGTTTGAGAAGGCCAGTTTTCACGCTAGTTATACGTCTAGTCAGATCTAATTCAACAAGCATTGCTAAGCACCTACTATGTGCTAAACCCTTTCCTGATGTGTAACTTAGAAGCATTTTGCCATCAACTATAGTTAGGAACCTCACTCATCTCATCTGTAAAATGGAGACCATACTAGCTGCTCTGCTTGGAGGCAGCACACAGAATTACATGATGTTTTAAAGTCCTTGCTGAAATCTATAACTTTGTGACTTGAATTATTTCACTGGTTCTATGGACCAAATGATGTTCTATGAAGAAATGGATTCCAGTCAAATCTCCTTGAGGAAACAAACTCAGCTTCCCAGAAAGCAAAGTTGGAATTCATGGTCATACTGAATTATGGGCAATCAAGATACGCATAGTCAGGTGCCTTCTGGAACATTCCATCTGGGTCCACTTTGCCAAATTTGACACTAAGGTGCAGTTAGCGCAGAAAACACTGGCTTTGTTCCGTCTTAATCAGGAACCATTTGCTGCCTCCCCGAAGCTTGGGATCTTGGACGCTGCTGCACCGGAACTTCTCTGGGAAGGTTCCTGAAGAACATGGAAGTCCCCTTCTCCTTCCTATCTTCACCAACACGTGTTTGCCTCAGTGGCTCAGGACAGTAAACCCTGCGGCAATGGAGGTGGGACTCACACGGAAAGACCCCCTACTTCCGAAGGGAGCAAGCTGATTGGATGGCTGCCCCGACATTCTGTGGTGACAGAAGGTGACAACTACCCCTCTTCATTTCCCATTCGGCCTCTAGGAGGTGACAGATTTCGTACCTTTTACCCACTTTACATCTGAGAAACTTCTCCTTATGCTTCTTCTTTTTTAAAATATATTTGTATTGATTTCAGAGAGGAAAAGAGAGAGAGATAGAAACATCAATGATGAGAGAGAATCATGGATCGGCTGCCTCCTGCACACCCCATACTGGGGATCGAGCCTGCAACCCGGGCATGTGCCCTGACCAGGAATCAAACCACAACCTCCTGGTTCATCAGTCGACGCTCAACCACTGAGCCATGCTGGCCGGGCTCCTTATGGCTTCTTATGAGTCCTGAAGGCTGGGAAAAAATCAGGTTACTTCATATTTGCAGCAAGGATTCATATTAAGTTGCTTCAATTTGCAGAGAGATGCGAGTGGCGGTTTGCAAATATCGTCCCCACGGACCCGAAGAGGTTGCCCACCTGCACCTCTGAGCGTTGCTTCATGTCAGGAAATGCGCCTTTTGCAATCACAGCCTTGCTTCTCTTTGCTGTTTCGCCAGGTTCCAAGCTGAGACTGTCAGCATTACGCTCACTTGTGATCTTGTACAGCCGTCAGTTTAAAACAATTTCCATGCACATTCATTCAGGCCGAGGCGCAAGCAAAGCTCCCAGCATGGCAGGTTCCTGCATTGCTCTAATCCAGTTACCACCGAGTTAAAATGCTTTCATTACCGTTGCAAACCCCTGGAGAAGGGATCTATGACAAGCGAGGGTCTGCTTATCATGTTGCAAACCGAGACTGGCTCCAAGAAATAGAAGCAGGACTGAACAAGTCCACTTTTACACACTTCCCTTCGTCTGTCTTCCTTGGTTCATGTTTTCAATTCTTCTGAACTTGAACTCTCCGTCAGGTCTTTCGGCCCACCTTGTTGGAGATTTGGGGAGCGACGATGCAGGCAGTCATGATAAACACATTCCCTATTTATGTAAAGTCCTTTGCAAACCTCATCTGTCTTGGGCGTGCCTTCACCTGCCCCTCACCCCACCCCCCACCCGACTAAAATATTTTGCAACTGTCTCAACCTGTTCACCTAAACATTGGTGAATTATTAAAAATTAACTACTTCCTGCATCATTGCCGATGAACATTCTAAATCAAATATTTAAGGTGCAGTTTGATATAAAGCGACTTACTGATGCAATTAATATTAATGCAACAGCTACTTCAATGCAGGTACTGCACTAAGCATGCATCTCGAAGAAGGCAGTGTGCCAGGGATACCAGCGTTTTCTGAATTTGCAATCTTAGTGGGGAAACTGGGCAAGCAAGCACATGATTTTAATACTTTCAGACCTGCGCTGTGCAAGGGACATCGCCAGACCCCTTGCAGAAACCTGTCTCCTGGACAGGAATCATTTGGCTAACGTTTCTAAGTGGGAATGAAAGCTTTAGACTACAGTGATAGTATTTTCTGAATCAAAACCCAATAATATATGTAACCTGAGAAACATAGACAGTGTCAGATATTTGAAATCTGGACGAGCCTGCAAAGTTCAATGCTTATAATAACTTTTAAATGTATTGCATCACACCTTAGCCCAGCGGTTCTCAACCTGTGGGTCGAGACCCCTTTGGGGGTCGAACAACCCTTTCACAGGGGTCGCCTAAGACCATCAGAACACATATATAATTACATATTGTTTTGTGATTAATCACTATGCTTTAATTATGTTCAATTTGTAACAATGAAATTGGGGGTCACCACAACATGAGGAACTGTATTAAAGGGTTGCAGCATTAGGAAGGTTGAGAACCACTTCCCTAGCCGGTTTGGCTCAGTGGATAGAGCATCAGCCTGTGAACTTGAAAGGTCCTGGGTTCGATTCCGGTCAAGGGCACATGCCCAGGTTGTGGGCTCGATCCTAAGCAGGAGGCAGCCAATCAGTGATTCTCTCTCATCATTGATGTTTCTATATCTCCCTCTTCCTTCCTCTCTGAAATCAATAAAAATATGTTTTTTAAAAAATTAAATGTATTGCCTCATAATAACTATTACACAAGCTACTATGAAAACCTCTGCCTTCTAACTAGCATTCACGTGGCTGAACCCCCCGGAGCAATAGGCCAGGTCTTCGCTAAGAGAAACCTAGAAAGACAGGGAGCCAAGTCCTGAATCTGGAGCGCTTATCTGAACTAAAATCCAGCCCTTCAAGCTTGTCACCCTGCCATTATTAATGGATCTTTAACACCCTGCTAAGCTGGTCTACCACTCAGCTGTTTTCTTAAAGTCGGTTGAATAAGTGGCATTCTTCCTGCCCACACAGCCTTTGTTAATGTGCATATTGCAAAATCATCCTGAGTAAACAGTGTGTGTCATCCGCATTGAAGGGAAGTAATGTATGGATTAGTGTATAATAGCCTGGGTTAGAGAGAAAAATGAGTCACCAAAGTAGCTGGTTCAAAGGCATAAATAACTAAATCATTATCTTGATGCCTGACTTAGAAAGCTTTAGCTCTCAAAGGCATAGTGTCTACAATATAAAGACCATGTGAAAAGCCTCCTTGTGGCCTGCAGGTTGGTCGCTTCTGCTGCGGGCTGTGTCTACACTTATCAAAACATAGGATTTCATGGGGGGAAAAATGGAAAGAAATTATTATGGTCTTCAGCCAAATGTCTTGCTCCCTGATGGTGACGATGAGAAAGTGTTGCCATGAAAGAGGTATGGTAGATAAGAATCATTGCTTTGCTTATTGAATATGGATGTATCCGGAAGAATGTTCCTAATGGCACCCATTCTGTGTTCCCGGTGCAGGGGATGCGTAGACAGATGAGATGTGTCAGCCATCAAGGACAGCAAGTTGGCACCAGATGTGGCAAATAGGTCTGATGGATGTGTCAGTGGCATTTGGTTAGAAGAGGCTGCCGGTGGCACTGTTTTGGGATGAATTCTGACTCAGCCAGAGAAAGTATTGTGACCAGTTGGGCATGTCTGGCAGGGAGGCTGTCATGGAAGTGAAGACTCACTGTCAGATGTTTGCCAGCAGCGATCCAGGGGGGAGAAGAGCCAGTGATCAAGGTGTGCGCTAAAATGGTACAATAGACATTTCCAGAAGGACTGTGGGGGCACAGCTGAGGCGAGGTGGGTCAGGGGAGATTTTGGAGGGAAGATTGCATTCAATACATTCAATTTGGGGTTTGAATGGTGATCAGGTATATACCAGTGTTATGGACTGCCTGTTGTGTCTGCCCAATATTCCAATGTGGAGGCCCCAGGCCCCAAGGTGGTGGTCTTGGAGATGGGGCCTTTGGGAGGTCATTAGGGTTAGATGACGTCAAGAGGGCGGAGCCTCCATGATGCGATGGGGCTTTATCAGAGGAGGCCCCAGACTAGCTTCCTCCTTCTCTTCCCTGTGGGGACTCAGCAAGAACACAGCCATCTGCAGGGAGGAGGGCTCTCACAGGAACCGGCCCCGCCTCCCCTGGGTCTGATTATCAGAGGAACTGAAGGAACCTGGAAGGGTCGAGGGAAAATGTGTTTCTTCCCCACAATCACAAGACTGTTTGTCTATGTAGGAACTGCTAAGAGAGATCTTAAAAGTTTTCATCACAAGGGGAAAATCCTGTGTAACTATGTGAGGTGATGAGTGTTAACTGAACTTACTGTGATCAGTTCCAGGATGTGTGTGTGTAACTATTATGTTGTACACCTTAAATCCATACAATGTTATATGTCAAGTATAGTTCAATATAACTGGGAGGGGGGTGCAAAAGAAGTCTAAGGATGCCCACTGGCTCAGTGGTTGAGCATTAACCTATGAACCAGGAGGTCACGGTTCGATTCCCGTTTCCCGGTCAGGCCACATGCCAAGGTTGCTGGCTCAATCCCCAGTGGGGGCATGCGTGTAAGAGGCAGCCGATCAATGATTCTCTCATCATTGATGTTTCTATCTCTCTCTCTCCCTCTGCCTTCCTCTCTGAAATCAATAAAAATATATATTAAAAAAAAAAGAAGTCTAAGGAGATCCTGAAAGGAGTAACACGCTGCAAATCATTTCAGGAGAGCTTCAGGAAGGCAGGGAGAGAGGCTGCTGTTGTCACACACACAGTTATCTTTCAGACAAAGTCTATGAAGATTCATGGTTGTGACTTGGGGGGGAAAAGTGGGTCAATAAGATTTTATCTGCCAAATCGTTGTAGTTCGTGGTGCAGAATGCTTTCCGATTAATTTTCTGCGGTTCAGTAAATGCTTTATTTTGGGTACACATAAGAGTTTGTTTAGGAGATCATTTAGAATCATAAAAAAGAGAGACTTGAAATAGCAAGACTTCTTAACTCTGCCCAAGTTTCTGTCTTTCTTTCTTCCTTTCCACTCTGTTTTGACATCAATACTACCTTGTTTTGTCAACTGTGCTGGAGACAGATAAGGATCGCAAGTATGCGGCTCCGTAATCATTAAGTCTGAAGTTGTCTTGACATCTGCCAATAGCTGAAACACCTTATTTTCAAGTCTGAGTTATCTGCTCATTCACTTTTCTCGCTACTCAAGTTTAGTGACACAGCCAAGAAACACCACCACTACCAACAAGAAAACTGTACTACAGGAAATAGAAAAGGCACTTTTAGAAAGCCCGATTACTTTCCATTAATTGTTACTTTCTATTTATTTTTAAGTTACTGTTGCAGAATAACTTATTAGGCTAGATGGTGGTTGGATGGTAGCAAGCGTGTTAAAGGGGAAACACTTTTGCCCTGGCTGGTTTGGCTCTGTGGATAGAGCATCGGCCTGCGGACTGAGGGGTCCCGGGTTCGATTCTGGTCAAGGGCACATGCCCAGGTTGCAGCTTGATCCCCAGTAGGGGGCATGCAGGAGGCAGCCGATCCATGATTCTCTCTCATCATTGATGTTTCTGTCTCTCTCTTCCTCTCCCTTCCTCTCTGAAATCAATAAAAATATATTTTTAAAAAAAGAGAAAACATTCTTGAAGTAATAACAATTCAAGATTGTATTCCTTCCACAAATAAAACGAGATCTGAACACTGCATATTAAAATATGAATATCACTTACAAATGGGTTATCCAAACCTAACCATAATCACAATTAATTTTTATAAATGTTTTCACCAAAGGGCTCTTCTCTTATCAAATAGAATAATGATAATTATTACCAAATATTTTGAAGGTACTTGACTGTAATTTTGTCCCGAAACAAAATATTGGCTAAAACCAAAAAAGCATTTAGCAGTTGGGCCCATTCTGAAAGACAGATGTTTAACTCACTGTGGTGGTGGGTGGGGGGGAATATGCTTGGTGTATAAATATGTCACTAACTCGTTTTTAAGCAAAATTAAGCATTTTATTTCAGGGCAAGAAAAATCTATGAATGAAATAATGGCTGAGCTAGCATGAGACCACACTGATATATTTTTATTTTAACAGCATGTTGGCTAGGGTGTGAGCTAATGGCACTTCTATTCATTGCTGGTGGGGCTGTAACATGATAGAAACTCATTGCAATATAATTTGGCAACACACCCAATACATTAGGATGCTGGTTAAAATACTGTATGGAGGGTAATTATTCAATGGAGTGTCTGTGGCATTATCAGAAGTTTATACACAGAAAAATTCGTAACAAATATTAATACTGAAAAATGAGTTAAGTTAATATTTTACATATTTTGTTCATCAGTAATTAGAAAGTTATGTATTTTGCCCTACTCTTTCGTTAGTATCAATGATGAAACAATATTTAATTCCCAAAGTATGTTGACTCAACTATCTCTTATTTCCCTTCTTCCTTTGCACTTGTGACTATGAAGGTCAGAGAAGGTCAAGGCAGAGCTAGGCAACTGTTGTAACAGAGTCCCATGCGAACCGGCCCGCCATGCTAACCCTGACCATTTCTTCCAGCGTGAACGCGTCCCCAGTCCCTCTGAGCTGCTGTCCTCAAACATGCAGTCTTCGAAAAACTCCCTTTGGAATTCTGTGCTTTTCAATCGCAGTTTAAGTTTCAATCCTAAGCTTTATTTTCTTTCCATTAGATAGCAAAGCAGGGCAGCTTGCTCATGCCGTGTTAAAGGAGCATGCTGGTTATAAATACCGGTTATGGTTTTTTTCTGCTGGAGGAACGTTTTAATGAGGAACATGCTTATAAAATTAAAACAACTCAGAACATGGAAGTTTCCCGTTGTGACTTCGTGGGCCACAGGGCCTTTCTCAGGAGCATGTCTCTGTCCAGAACCCTTGGTCAACGGGCTGGGCCACTTTTTCTAACATTTCGAGTTGCCTATCGGGATAGAAAAGGACTTGATACTCATTTTTCATTAATTTCTTCCCCTCACATATATTGGGATTTTTACGTTTTAAAAAGTGATCAGATAGCTCCTTATCTTTTTAAAAATTTATCTTTATTGTTGAAAGTATGATAGATGTCCACTTTTTTCCCCATTGACACCCTCCACCCTGTACCCGCCCCCCTCCTCGGCCCCCTCAGCCCCACGCCTTCACTGCACTGTTATCTGTGTCCATAGGTTATGCCTGTATGCGTGTAAGTTCTTTGGATAATCTCATCCCCACCTTACCCTCTGAGATTCATTGGTCTGTTCCATGCTTTCATCTCTCTGGATCTATTTTGTTGGTCATTTTACCTTGTTTATTAGATTCCACTTAGGAAAGCACCTCATCTTTTCTCTCCCCAAATCAGCCACTTCTGATTTAGTAAAAACATCTTCTGTATATATAAAAGCCTAATATGCAAAGTGTACCCTTGGGAGATCGACCGGGAATTCGATCGCTCGCTATGATGTGTGCCGACCACGAGGGGGCGACGCAGAACAAAGGGAGGTGTGGGCTGGCAGCTGGCAGCCACTAAGGATCCTACCCGTGCACGAATTTCATGCACTGGGCCTCTAATAACATAATAACTCAAGACTGCATCGGCACAAGCATCTTTTGGTTGTGGTTGGTTTTTTATATTGTTGATGTTATATTTTGGGGTGCTCTTGCTTTTTCTTAATCCCAAGGTTAAAGCTACATCAAAGAGAAGCATCTTCATTCCATGGGGTCTCCTAACCCATCCAAAAACGAAATTTAAAAAAAAATCTCAGAAGAAGATTTGACTTTGGGTGGTAGGCACACAATGCAATGTACAGATGATGTGTCATAGAATTGTACACTTGAAACCTATATAATTTTACTAACCAATGTCACCCCAGTAAATGTAATTAACCATTTTTAAAATCCCATAATTAGATCTCATATAAACTATCCAATAAATTGAGTCATGCCTACCCTTTTTATTGCGAGCACTAACAAGATGAAATATTACAAAGGAGTGAAATTGTCAATGTCAAAGGGAAGCAAACAAGTTGGATTCCGGTGTCTATGTTTGTAAACATTTATGTAAAGTAGAATAGAGGGTCAAAAGGGTGGGACTTGGCGATAACCCGTGGCCATAGTCTTTGGGGTACATTTAGAGTGTCCTCCTGCAATTCATCTTCTGTTTCAGGGCAGGTAGCGTGGACATTAGCAGCAGGAAAAGGAGCAGCCGCCCTCCATGGCGTCAGCTCACCTTAGGACCTCGAGTTTTGACAGAGAGCAACGTCACCGGTGCTGAGAAATAATATCCTCGAAAATGAATAAGAAATAACCTCAGATTAATGCTATATAAATACATTTGCTACAGGTTTCATTAAATATTCATGGGACACACATGTACAGGTCAAATTACCTTTAAATATTAAATTTCTTTCCAGAGGTGGGGAATTTCTGATTTATTCCGTGTTTATAAGGAGCCGGGAGGGGACCCATATGTTGTTATCTGCCAGCAGGTTCAGCTGCCACTTTCACGGGGACCCCAAGGTTAGAAGGGACTTAGCGCATAAAAACGTGAAATGGTTCAAGTGTCTCTGGCCTAGAAATCGCAAGGGGAACTCAAAGATGTACTAAAAAACATAAGTATTTTGCACATCCTTTATTTTTTAAGTTATCTTTATTGTTGAAAGTATTACAGATGTCGCCTTTTTCCCATTCCACCCGCACCCACCCCCTCCAGGCCTTCACCACCCCATTGGCTGTGTCCATGGGCTGTGCATATATGCATGCCAGGTCTTTGGTTGATCTCTTCCCATCCACCCCCACCTCCACCTTCCCTCTGAGGTTCGACAGTCTGTTCCATGCTTCTATGTCTCTGTCTGGGTCTCTTTTTGTTCATCAGTTTATTTTGTTCATTAGATTCCACGTGTGAGTGAGATCATGTGATACTTACCTTTCTCTGACTGGCTTATTTCGCTCAGCCTTCCATCCATGTTGTCTCAAAGGGTAAGAGAGCCTTATTTTTCACAGCTGCATAGTATTCCATGGTGTAAATGTACCACAGGTTTTGTTTTTTTTTTATCCACTCATCTATTGATGGGTACTTGGGCTATTTCCAGATCTTAGCTGCTGTGAATTGCTCTGTTGCGAACATAGGGGTGCATAGTCTTTCTGATTGGTGTTTTGGGTTTCCTAGGATAAATTCCCAGAAGTGGGATCACCGGATCAAATGGCAGTTCCATTTTTAATTATTTTGAGGAAACTCTGTACTGTTTTCCATAATGGCTGCACCAGTCTGCATTCCCACCAGCACTTGTCATTTGGTGATTTGTTGACAGTAGCCATTCTGACAGGTGTGGGTGCTACCTCATTTTCATTTTACAATTTGCATCTCTTTGATGATTAGTGACCTTGAGCCTTTTTTTCATATGTCTCTTTGCCAAATGTATGTCCACTTTGGAGAGGTGTCTGTTTGCATGTACATTAAAGAAAGAAATGAATTGTTTCAGGCCTCCTGCATTTTATGCCTATAGCATGTTGTATTTAATATATTGTAATACAAGCAGATGATTGAAGTAGGAAGTAGTATCCTTCCACGCAATGCAAGAAAGATCAAGAGTTACCACAAGTTGCATGTGACCTCAGGAAATGGCAGGCTTGGAGTGGAACCCTGGCGTGACAGAGCCTAGCCGTGTCCCTGGTCATGTCAGTTCTCCCACGGGGCACTGGGGACCACGTGTCTGGAAGTACTCACAGCCAGGACAAGGGAAGCAGTGCAGACTTTCCCATCATGCACTGCGGTGGGGAAACGCTCTGGGTTCAGGTTTAAAAGAGTTGTGGTCTCCGTCCTGTTCTGCCTCTGAGTGTTGAGGTGCACTCACATAGGCCTCTGGTTTTGTTCATCCAGGGTAACGCAGGAATGATATTACTGGTACATGCTGCCTGGCTCAGGTCAAAGGATCCACTGTGGCATCTATGGGGCCAGGGTCTGGAAAACACCACATTCAAAACAAGGGTCTCCTCGCCCATCCCTGGGAACAGACTAGAGCACCTGCCACCCCTCACCCCTCCCTGGAGACGACTCCCACATTCATTCCCAAAGTGCCCCCAAATGAGACTTCGGACGCTTCTATAAATAGGCTTTACATAGAGTTACTGAGCCACACGGAGAGTGTGGGAAGACAGCGCTCAACAGACAGGTTTCAGCATATTCCCGAGCTGACCAGGCAATTTATCATGCAGACTGGGGCGTTCTGGGAGTGGGTTACTGGTTATGCTGGGACACGCGTGCGAAACAGACAGCCCGAGCCGAGTGAGGGGAACGATCACCGTCCATAGACCCCATTATAAAGCTGCACTACTGAATCCTCTGCACATAAATCAATGTTAGGAACTCTAGCCTGCTTTTAAATTTTTTATTTTACTTTTTAAAAAATATATTTTTATTGCTTTCAGAGAGGAAAGGAGAGGGGGAGAGAGAGAATCATTGATCGGCTGCCTCCTGCACGCCCCCTACTGGGGATCGAGCCTGAGACCTGGGCAGGCGCCCTGACCGGGAATGGAACCGTGACCTGCTGGTTCCTATCACCTGATTTGCTTTAAAAGCCGCAGTTGGGTTGCTTGTATCTGAAAGTGTTCTTTTGATTCGCATAAAAATGTTCAATATGCCACAGAGTTCCCAAGCCTGTTCTCTTTATTTGTTTAATATACCAATTACCTTTTTAAAAAAAATGGAACTGCTTTAGAACTTTCTGAGCCTCATCCACAGCCCTGGACTTGACCTTGCCCAGCCCTGTCAGTGCATCTCAACTGCCTGGGTGTTCTCGGTTCAGTGTTTCCTCAAATTCAGCATCGGTGAGGCCAACCTCCCCTCAGACATGTTCAGACTCCCAGGGACAGCAGATGACTGCCTGCAGTCCCGCTGTCTTTGTGGCCAACACCCGCCTGAGCCATCACAGTGTACCCTTTGCACCCCGCGAGCTAGAAAGGAAACGGGAGAGGAGTGATGTGAGTGAGAGCGAGGCCAGCAGCCCGGCTGGTGGCTCGTGCAGAGGCCTCTGTTGCCTGTGGTGGCCCCCTGTCCCCGGGGCGGGGTGCCCAAGCTGCAATGTCAAGGGAACTCCAGGAGCGGGCTCAGAGCCAGGCACCTGAGCCTCCGCTGGCAGCGTGAGGAGACTCGGGGAAGGTGACAAGGACTCGTGCTGGTTCCCCATCTGTCACTGACCTGCAGCACCATCTGTAACACCCACTCGGAGCCGGGACGTGCCCTGGCCTCTGGGAGCGGAGAGCCCTGCCCTGTAGACGCTGAGTTCATGGGCACCTGCTCTGAGAGGGGGGCAGTTCTTGGTCCATAGCATCCCCCACCTGTGAGTCCTCAGCCGGCTCTGACACGGGTGCCCATGTAACTGCCCCCTTCTGGCCCGTTGAACGAGTCAGTTCAATCACACGCACCCACATTCATATGTTCCGTTGTCACATCTTTAAGCTTGAGGTCCACAGTATTCTAAGGCCCCTTTGACGTAGAGCAGTGGTTCTCAACCTTCTGGCCCTTTAAACACAGTTCCTCATGTTGTGACCCAACCATAACATTATTTTCGTGGCTACTTCATAACTGTAATGTTGCTACTGTGATGAATCGTCACGTAACTATCTGATATGCAGGATGGTCTTAGGCGACCCCTGTGAAAGGGTCGTTTGACCGCCAAAGGGGTCGCGACCCACAGGTTGAGAACCGCTGACATAGAGGTTGCCTCCGTGGAAGGAAATTCACTAAGGGTCATCCAAATCGTGACTGGTGGGTAAGGAAAATGCAGTAGATATGGGGGGAGGAGCCCCATGGGCACCCAGGAAGCCCTGACATGCTGTCCGGAGCTGTAGGGTCACTTCAGTGAGGATTCCTGTGGCGGAGGGGCAGACAGAGGCCTCTGGGTGCTTGGTGCCCCCCGGTTAGGCCCCCAGGCCACCCCTAGTGGCTCTTGTCTGACTGGTGTGCCTCTCTTGCTGGCACTGGGTGGAAGTGGGGTCATTGTACCCGGTGATGGAGACTTGCTGGGCCCTGGCACCACAGAGCGGGGGTCTGTCTGTTCAAGCTACAGTCTTTCAGGGACTCCGTTACCAAAACCTAACCCGGGTCTAATTAATACAGGTTTTCCATACACAGTTTATGTTTTATCTCTAAAATGGAGCACCATTAGTCCATGTACACATCAGAACACTGAATTTTAAACGTTTACAGCAGGGGTCCTCAAACTTTTTAAACAGGGGGCCAGTTCACTGTCCCTCAGACCGTTGGAGGGCCGGACTATAGTTTTAAAAAAACTAGTTGGCTGCTAAGCAACAGGCAGCAGCGGCAAAAACACCCGGCGGGCCGGATAAATGTTTTCGGCGGGCCGCATGTGGCCCACGGGCCATAGTTTGAGGACCCCTGGTTTACAGTTACTTTCTGAAATCACATAACTCTTAAATAGAATAGCCAACGTTTAAATACTTTTTTTTTTTTTACAAAGCCTACATTTGGAAAATTTTTCTAAACAATTGAATATTTGTTCTTAATTTTTAAAAATGGATACTTCCAAGTACTATTTTTTTTTTATTGATTTCAGAGAGGAAGGGAGCGGGCTAGATAGAAACATCAATGATGAAAGAGAATCATTGATTAGCTGCTTCCTGCACACCCCACACTTGGGATTAAGCCCGCAACTCGGGCATGTGCCCTTGACCGGAATCAAACCCAGGACCCTTCAGTCCACAGGCCGATGCTCTATCCACTGAGCCAGACTGGCTAGGGCTTTCCAAGTACTGTTAAAAATCATTAGTTTCTATAAAATACAGAGAAGCCCTAGCCAGTTTTGCTCAGTGGATAGAGCATCAGCCTGCAGACCGAAGGGGCCCGGGTTCAGTTCTAGTCAAGGGCAAATACCTCGGTTGCAGGCTTCTCCCTGGCCCGGACCCTGGTCTGGGCATGTGCAGGAGGCAACCAATCGATGTGTTTCTCTCACATTGGTATTTCTCTCTGTCTTTCCCTCTCTCTTCCACTCTCTTTAAAAATCAATGAAAAAATATCCTTAGGTGAGGATTTAAAAAAAATACAGAGAGAAGTAGCCTGGTTTCAGTGTGCACCTTTAAGTTCCCAAACTCCATAGAATTCAGAAAGTATTTAGCAAGCAGAGTATTGCTTTTTAAATAAAAATGAATAATTTTATGATGCTGGCGGGGGCATATCTTAAAATAACTGGTATTATCTTTAAATGGGGCTTATTACAAAATCAGACTGACTTACAATGTCCATAGCCTTGTCTGGCAAATAAATGATTTTATAGAAAATTTTAAGAAAACTCTGTGACTAAATGTGTGCCTTCTCCATGACTAAATTATTTTCTTCTCACAGACCTTAACCTTCTTGAGTGTAGGATTTCTGTCATATTAGTCTTTTTAGCTACAAAAGGCCTCACACATTCCCGAGCATGGAATGGAAGCTTAAAATATACTTATTTACTTCAATTATACAATATTCCAGTCATAGTTCTGGCCTCTGAAAGTAAAAAGGTTTTGCATAGCTTTACAGCTGATAAATCATTTTTATAAGTGATATTTTTAGGTACAATTGCTATGGCTATCTCCCATTCAAGCTATAAAAGTTAGAGCTGAGAAAACTTAAAGAGTTTCCCAAGATAACACGGCTTTTAAAAATGATGCCTTGATGAGCCCAACATAGATCTTTTGACTCCCGATCCTGTGATCTTGCTTGTATGAGATTGTAGACTTTGCTGAATGAATGGATGGGTCAATCAATCAATCAATGAAACCATCAGAAAGTGGCCACCACCAGCATGTTGTAAAGCAACCAGCTAATGGATGATCCTGGCCAAGGTTACTTGTTATGTGTTCTTGATTATTATTTTTTTTATTTTTTTTGCAAAAGACTGCGGCAGATGAAACACCAAAACAAAAAAGGGTACCACACTAAAACAGTAGTCACATTCTTTTTTTTTAAATATATATATATATATATTTTAATTGATTTTTTACAGAAAGGAAGGAAGAGAGATAGAGAGTTAGAAACATCTATGAGAGAGAAACATCGATCAGCTGCCTCCTGCACATCTCCCACTGGGGATGTGCCCGCAACCAAGGTACATGCCCTTGACCGGAATCGAACCTGGGACCCTCCAGTCCGCAGGCCGACGCTCTATCCACTGAGCCAAACCGGTTTCGGCGAGTAGTCACATTCTTGTCCCAGTGATGTATCTTTGCACCCAGAGAGAGGTTCGGGGGTATTGTTTGATGAAAACGATTCCCCAAAAGCTGACTGTTTGGCATCACAGTCCAAGGGGCTCCTTGTGGGCCATGGCCACGGTCATAGGCTGGACCTAACTTCAGAAGCACCGAGGGCCATCTGGCTCCGACGAGCGAGTCTATTTTTATAATATCAAGTTTGCAAAAAGGGAAAACTACACACATGGCTTGGATTTGGACAAGCTTCCATTTTTAACACGACTGACTTTCCTTCATCTTCGGGGGGAGGGGGAGCGATGTGGGTGGGCTCTTTTTTCTCGGCCTCCGGCCTTATCTCTGGGAAGTTGTACAATGGAGACCCCGAAGTCACTGAACACACAGGGTAGGGTTCTCCATCGCAGACCTTTTGTGCAGATCCATTTCACTGGCTTTGCTTCTCCAAGGCGGGGAGTGGCTCTCGCCTCCGCACTAATAATATCCTTCAGCCAACGATAAAGTCAAGTCCAAAGTAAACGGAGACGCCTTATCAGCATGTCACAGCGCTCCCCTTACCTCGCTGTACTCGCCAACTGTGCGCCCTCCTCCGAGATGGGGCCTGGATGCCCATTAAAAGGCACTTCCCGGGCGGGTGTTTGTCTGCCAGAGGCAAGCAGCGCCTCAGGTCTAGTTCTAGTTCCCGTCCCCCCCGCCCCCCCCCCCCCATCAGAAGAAGAGAGGTGTACTTTACAGCAGGCCTCCTTCCTCGAGGGTCTCAGAACTGGAACCGGGGGGAATTCAGAGCTCTGTGCCAAGTTATCCTTTCTCTTCCTCCTTGTTTAATATTAACCGATGGGCCTCTGAGAGGGAAAGTATATTTCTCCCTGCGAGCCGAGAGCGCGCTGTGGTCGACCAGTTACTCGCCCACCCCGTTGTCAGAGAAGATGAGTCAAAAGGGATTTACACACCCCGTTAATCCTAACAGATGGCCCTTCCCCTGGATTCTGGGAGAAGTTGAAAATCTACCCACGTTGCCTCCAACTCCAAATTAGGCAAATTAGCACACGGGCCTTGATGGCTCCTGAGCAGAGTTCTAGCAAAAGGGACAGGGTATGAAGGACAAAAGATGTAAAAATTTAGCAAGACCCGTATCTCATCTCACCTCATTTAAAATGCTATCCTCCCCCCCACCCCCCGCCCCACCTCTGACATACAAATGATGCTTATCTGGGAAGGCGTGAAAACAGTAGTAGTAGTAGTAGTAGTAGTAGTGGTGGTGGTGGTGTGTGTGTGTGTGTGTGTGTGAGAGAGAGAGAGAGAGAGAGAGAGACAGAGAGACTTACCACCTTACATCAAGTCCAGTAAAGTTTCCTATGTACATGCACATGCATGTATAGTGTGTGTAAGTGAAACTGTAAATATATGACATTTTTATGTCGTATGTACTTCCCACACTCAAATAGCACGTGGTATCAGGAACAATGGAGGCTGCTTATGTTGAGAAACAGCAAGATGTCGCAGGTTTTCTTGGCTCTTTTTTTTTGCGGTTATAGACATATGCCCCCGGGAGTGGCTGGCTCAGGAAGGTGCGATGAGCTAGGAAGGCTTTCCTCATAAAATCCCCATATAAAAACCCTGTCAAGATTGATAGATACTGGGGTGTGGGCCACACTGTTGCCGCGTCCGTTTCATCCCACACACAGCATGCCTCTGAGCGCTCTGGCTTTCCCATCAGACCCGCAGACAAGAAAGGCTGGAGGGAGCAACCTCCCATGGCCACCTCTCAAGTGGGGGGCGGGGGTGTGTGTGAGTACCCCGCCGCCCTGCCCGCCATGGGCAACATGATCAGATTCCTGGGCCAGGGCGGGCCAATCAAGTCTTGTTCTCACATGAGCTTCTTGACTTGAACAGAGAATGACTTTAACAGGATGGAGTGAACTAGCAATAGCTCTCAAGAGGGACGGGCCAGAAGCAATGGCTATTTGAGGCCCCAGGACCTCAACACGTGGGTTTCTGTTCTTTCTGAGGCCACTTGATTCAGTCCTTTTATGACACGTCAGCATCCTTGCGATGAAGAGCCATACTTGAATGCACTAGGTCAGTGGTCGGCAAACTGTGGCTCGCGAGCCGCGGTTTGCCGACCACTGCGCTAGGTCACATCATTTTCCACTGCTTGCAAACCAAAGAAACCGCTAATATGGTTTCTTTCATTTTGAACATTTTATTATTTTTAATTAGTATAAATCTTCTTAGTGATTTTTCCCTTGATAGATAATGATCAATTCCCAAGGAAAAAAATGTTCCGTTTATTTTCAGACCAATAGCATGAGAGGGCAGCCAACATCCAGCTGAAAATCTGATTGCAAGTTCCCTGAGGAAAGTGACTGTGTCTTGCATATTTTTGGGATCTCACTCATGCAATTCCCCAGAGTGGTAGCTAGCTAGTTATTTTCATCATTCCAAAACCCACAGAATAAAAGGCTCTTTTTTTTTTACATTCAGTAACCCAACTGGAAGGAAGATGCAAATACTAAAATCCTACTTAAAAATTAAAGAGGTATATCCATTTCTAAATCTACTTGTATGGAGCTGGCTTTATCTGTTTCATCAACGTGCTTAAGAATGACCGGTTGCATTTTGCATGTACTTAAGAGCTGAAAGGACGTTCTGAGCAGCCATATTTACCATGGCCAAGCTCTCCATAAATGAGCCTTGTCATAGGAGACCACGTGTGCTCATGAAGGCCTTCCAGCAGCTCCTGCTGTGTCTCAGGACTTCAAATGAAAAGCTTTGCCCATCACTATGATCCTTCTGCCCTCCCACCTCCCCCCTTCCTGCGCCACCATCTGGGTAGCGATGCCTTAAGGTATTGCCAAAAATTGCCTCATCGGACAATAGGTGTCACTATGTGACAGCAGCCAAAGATCAGGCTGTTCCCTCAGGTTGATGATAACATAAGAATGAAAGGGTCTGTAGCAGCGGTTCTCAACCTGTGGGTCGCGACCCCTTTGGCGGTCGAACGACCCTTTCACAGGGGTCGCCTAAGACCATCCTGCATATCAGATATTTACATGACGATTCATCACAGTAGCAACATGACAGTTATGAAGTAGCCACGAAAATAATGTTATGGTTGGGTCACAACAGGAGGAACTGTATTTAAAGGGCCAGAAGGTTGAGAACCACTGGTCTATAGGCTTTAGACCTGGGATAGCTAGAGACCTGGTGTTAAGGTTGAGTGTGGTTTTTATTCTAGCCAAACCGATACGCATCCATCTTCATCTCCCTGTGCAATGACCCTCTGTGATGGGGAAGAGTAACTGAGAACTTGTTGCCACCCTTCAGGAGCTTGAGATGAAGAACTTGGAAAGCCTTTGCCTAAGAGGCAACTGGAAAACAGTTCAAGTCCAAAGGCCAGGTTCAGAGCTGTAATCTCACCAAGGACCACATATTACCGGCTGCCATCCATTATAACTATTAATTCTGGCATCTCATGTTTGCAAAGGTTTCAGCTCCAAACCTACTTTCTCCCCATCAGATGGAACATGAGATACGTTGAGATTGTTAAGAGCTCCGACGATAGGGTTTTATCAGGCCACCCGAGCCACTCAGAGAGCCCGGAGCGCTCTCCTTTGCGTGTATTATAATAAACCAAATCATGCTGGTGTCACGGACCTTGAATACCTACCAACCTTGATAAGCACTTACATCTAAACAAAAAAGAGAATCAATTTGCATTTTCCTCTCTGCCGGCTCGCATAATGCCTCGCGTTACAGTTGCCATTAAGGGTCATTGCTGTCTCTACAGAGCGCATTAGGCCGTGCGTGCCCATTGTTCACGCGGAGTTCCAGCAGCAGCTTCAGGTCGGAGGCGTTTGCACAATGATGTTGCTTTTGTCCTGCCCCCACGCTATTATCTCCAATGTGTGTATCCCAACACATCCCTCTTCAAGACCTGAGAACGGTCCTCTGTGAGCACCTGTCAGTCATCAGCTTCGCTCACATTCAGAATGAATAATGCGCAAGGTCTCAGTGAGCACACGTGGGCGCGGGTACACACAAACACAGATATGCACACACACGCACACACACACAGAAGATCCTAATGCTGACCTGGGTGGGCAGGTCAGCAAAAGCGGCCAAGCTTCTTGATTGCCTGGCTGGGCCTCAAGAATTGAAACCTCCCCAAGCTCAAGAAATTCCTTGAAAAGCCAGGCTGGTGTGGCTCAGTAGTTGAGAATCGACCTATGAACCAGGAGGTCACGGTTCGATTCCCGGTCAGGGCACATGCCCGGGTTGCGGGCTCGATCCCCAGTGTGGGGTGTGCAGGAGGCAGTTGATCAATGATTCTCTCTCATCGCTGATGTTTCCATCTTTCTCTCCCTCTGCCTTCCTCTCTAAAATCAATAAATATATTTTTTAAAAAATAGCAATTTCTTGAACAAATCATAGAATTCTAAACCATCTCCCCAAGCTGACAAAAGCTACCCACCATACCCTGCCTGGCCTTTGCAGTCACATTGTCTCCTCTGATCTATGGCCTCTTAACATCCTGGGGCGGAGGAAACCAACCACAGGCATTGATTAAGCAAACGTGTGCCTATGGGAAGAGATGGAAAGCGGCTCCGTCTGGAAATCACGGCTCCTCGCGTGAGAGTAATTGAGGAACGGCCGCTGGCAGGTCGGGGACCACAATTATTATAGATGTAACCTTTGGGGAAGTGAAGCCCGAAAGTCTTAACCTGGAAAGACAGATGCACTCGGCGAGAAAGAATGGCCACCGAAGGCCCCTTTCGCAAAGAAAACCCGTGTAAGTAGTGGCTGCAGAGCCCATTCCAACAGTGACGAATGGCTTGGTCAGAGATCAAAAATTAAAGCATAAAATATTGATATTTTAAAATTGAGTTTTCGTAATAAAAAAAAACCACTCCGAAGAACCATTTTCTCCCGGTCTGTTTGGCAAGCCTATTTTATTGTATATTCAGCTGTTCTTTCTTCTGCATGAGTCCGGGGCCCCTTTCATGTCCTGATTCCATTTGAAATCAATAAAGAATGCATCCGGAATATTTTTACAGTTGTGAAAAGTCTGAATCTTAACGCCAAATCCTTAATCTGGTCATGACTGATTAATCAAGTTGTGTCATGGACAAAGGAGGCTCGAAGATCCTAATGGACAGGTAAAGTCTTTTTAAATTTTCATCAGGTCCTTGTGTGAAGTAGTTAATGATGATAGAGGAGATGCAGATAAATAAAAATAACACGAGCACAGACAGAACTATTGATCCTGGGGATAGATGGGCGTCCTGCAAAGAGTTTAAAATATAATAAATAACACTGCACTCAGAAATACAACTTGATGTGTAGGCCAGTGAAGGAAAGGAAAACGAATATTCCTGGAACATGGAACTGGGGCCCCTACACCAATATTTGGAGCGAGCCCCAGGGAATAAAAAGGCGGATGAGGCCACGGCCCTGCTCTGTAGAATTTTCCAGGCCAGAATGCAGTCTGGCAAGCAAGTCATGGCACAGAGAATGTGATAAGTACAGATGTCCATGTGCAAGATTGAAAATCACTGTAATATTACCATTTCTGCCTGGCCGGTGTGGGTCAGTGGTTAAGCATCTACCATGAACCAGGAGATCACAGTTCGATTCCCAGTCAGGACACATGATTCTCTCTCATCAATCATGTTTCTATCTCTCGCTTCCTCTCCCTTCCTCTCTGAAATCAATAAAAATATTTTTTTAAAAATAGATGTTACCATCTCCTTCGTCCTCGTGATTTTCCTATGAACCTGGTGTTTGTTATCATAGTGCACACCTGGACACTTGGGAACTCTGGGAGATTGCCCGGGAGTCAGGGAGGAGCCCAGGGGTGCCCTCTCCCTTTCCCTACTCCCTGCACACGGAGTAATGATTATCCACCCGAGTGTAGAGCCCCTGGGTATTGCTAAGGCCCTCCCAGAAGAAGACAAGTTCTAGGCAAAACTGCTTCATTCACCTCTCAGCCCCACGCCAGGTTGGCAATTCCCACCAAAAGGCTGCAAGAATAGGATGGGATTCCACAGATAGCAATTCAGAGAAAGAATCTGAAGACCAAGCTGCTGCCGTTCACAATTCCTCCACATCCATAGCGCGTCCTCTCATTACAAGGCCGAATTAAAGTTTACTGACAAAGGAGGGGAAGCGTTTACTCCAGTGAAATGAAAGCGATTTATTATTAGTTTATTTTATTTTATTTTTTTTTTTGGCCAGGAATAAAAATACTCTTTGGATGACTGGGAGCTCCACCGAAAGGATTTTAAAATAAAACTTAAAGCCGATGAAAAATTGTTTAGCGGTGAATATTTGTATTATCCAAAGGCTTTTCCTTCGACGAAAGGGCTCCCCACAGAATTCTTCTAAATGGTGAAGTCCCCCGGTGCGTCTAAACGGTGTTTACAGATCATTAACTACTCTCAAAAAGTCTGGTGCAGAAAAACCGCCAAAGTGTGAGAATCTCCACTGATTAACCAAAATCTGAGGGAAGGATGCCTGAGAGGTGGAATCCGCTTCACCAGAAATGAATTTTCACAATGGATTTTGGAATATGTCTGTGTGTGCAAGATTTCTCCTTTGAATGCAAACTGAACACAAATTTTAAAAACATTATTTTTTAAAATATATTTTTATTGATTTCAGAGAGGAAAGGAGAGGGAGAGATAGAAACATCAATGATGAGAGAGAATCATTGATCGGCTGCTTCCTGCACATCCCCTACTGGGGATCGAGCCTGCAACCCGGCACGTGCCCTTGACCAGAATCCAACCCCGGACCCTTCAGTCCGCAGGCCGACGCTCTCTTCACTGAGCCAAACCGGCTAGGGCAAGAACATTATTTTTAATGCTGAAATATTTGGGCTTTATATGAAAATACCAAAATTTGTCAAACTATTAGCTAGAGGTGGTATTTAGGCGATTTTCAAGTGTATGTGTGTGTGTGTTTTTAATTCATTACATTACACTATTATTACTAAGTGCACAAAATTTTGTCCACATATCTACTTGAGTCCTTGGTATTGACTTGTAAAAGGCAAAATGCACATTTTTTTTAATGTTGCTGATATAAATTGTTCAGAGGCTTTTCAGAAAGCGAAATCTGATATATGTTCCTGTCACCATTGTGCCCTATTTACTGCGTCTTCACCAGAAATGAATATGAACATGTTGAAAATGGTTTCTAATGTTTTAGCTGAAAATAGTACTTTTTTATTTATTTTAAAATCATTGTGAGTATAAGTGAAATTTAACACTTTTGTTATTTTAATTAGTGATTTGTATTTCCTCCTATAACCTAAACCCTTGGTAGCATTTTCCTGTTTTGTCTCAGTGCTTTTTCTTATTGATTTGCATAAGCTTTTTACATATTAAGGATAAAACTTTTCATGTCAATGTTTTTTTCTAGTCAAGGGTGTGAACTTTAGTTTTGTTTGTGGAATATTAAACATGTGCTTCTGATTTTTTTCCACCGATTTTGACTTAGAAAATCCTTTCTCCAGAAATTACATGAAAAGGTCATTTATGTTTTCTTCTATGGCTTTCACCATGTATGTGTTTTTTTAATGCCTTTACCAGCTGGATGAGTAGGACTGCCCTCCTAATCTCTCTAAAACTGTTTTTTTTTCCTTCAGTGTGGAAATTATAAGAAATATTTCACAGCGTTCTAGGCGTTGTATGATACATTTTTAAGCTCTCTGTCCTCATAAGTTGATAAAAATGAAAGTTTAATATTATTATAGCTGACAATCTGATATGCTAAGTTTTGACATATCTTGACTAAACACAGCAAACACAAATGCATCTTTTTTCAGAAGGGAGGGAGGGAGGGGGAGAGAGAGAGAGAGAGAGAGAGAGAGAAACATCAATGATGAGAGAAAATCTTTGTTCAGCTGCCTCCTACACGCAACCCCATTGGGGATCAAGGCTGAAACCCAGGCATGTGCTCTGACCGGGAGTCAAACCATGACCCCCTGGTTCATAGGTTGATGCTCAACCACTGAGCCACACCAACTAGGCCACAAATGCCTCTTTAATAGCTTTAAACAAGCAGAAGTCAGTAACTACATTTTATATGAGCCCTTTTGACCCCAATGTTACGACTTTTTTACCTTTAGTTTCACTTTTGTGTGTTTTTTTCCTCCAAAACCTTCTCCAAATAATGTTCAGTAAAAGGCTAATGTGTCCCAGAGAACAATGGAACCTTCTAAACTCTTCTCCCTGTGATCTTGGAAAAGGGTTTACCCTGCCTCCCTCAACGCCACCTCCCTTCCCACCCCCACCTCACCGCCCAGTTTAATATGGCTCCGACCGTCTTCTCATATCCCCAGCCCCTGCATGAATCATTCTCAGCACCGAGTTCTGATCATTATATACAAGGTCACTTTTTAATTAGAACAATATAGTAAAACATATGCTCGGAAGATAAATGAGGTACAAAGCTAGCCGTGCTACAGTGAACCCTTTTATTGGAAAGCCCTTAAAAATAATAAGCGTCATGTAGAGTCCAGGGGCCTTTGCAACATATTTCAGTCCCGCAAAGTGCCTGCCATGGTGGCTGCATGCCCCGGGATCGGGAGCCATCATTTGGCAGCCTAGGTGATTTTAATGGACACATCACTTTAAACGAAGCCTCCGCCATCTGTTCTGCCCTCTAATTACAGATGCAAAAAGCACATAATTCACAATTGCATCATAAAAAAGTAAGATATAAGTGATTTAAATGCATGTGGGTCTTCCTTATTCAATGCAGCACGCAGCTGTTGTGTTGTTTGCATGTTTCAAACACAAATGAGGGTAGAATCGCTCTTCTCCGATGGAGTGGAGTCCCCGGTACAGGACAGGGTGGGGTGTAGTTCAATGTAAAGGCATGTGCGGACCTTGCACCTGACATTCCATGAGAGGTGAGGCCATTCTGTAAGGCACTCTGTGATCTGGCACCATGTGTGGTGAGGTGTGTGTTTACGTTACAATCTGATTACCAGCCCTGGGCCGGCATGCTCAGTGGTTAGAGCATTGGCTTATACATTGAAGGGGTCGTGGGTTTGATTCCCGGTCAAGGGCACATACCTGGGTTGCAGGTTTGATCACCAGCCCCAGTCGGAACACTTGTGGGAGGCAACCAATCAATGTGTTTTTCTCCCATTGATGTGATGTTTCTCTCTCTCTCTCCCTCCCTCCCTCCCTCCCTCTCCTCCTCCTCCTCCTCCTCCTCCTCCTCCTCCTCCAACTCATATGCAGCGTCCTGAGGGGCGCGGGGGCGGGGGGGGGGGGGGGGGGGGGGGAGGAGAGACCGGCCGTGACGCGGACGGGCGGGGGGGGGGTGGAGGG
>NW_005871756.1:0-96642 GCF_000147115.1 Myotis lucifugus | reverse complement strand
TAAAGGAAAAGTTGTTAAATTCATCTAGGTATAATCAGTTTGTTTTCAAACAATGAAGTTTGCTAGTCAAATGAAATTTTAATCGAGGAAAATATTTACTTCTTAGGGCTAACTGCTGGGGGATGGGGCTAAAAGTGAATTAATTAGTCAAGAGTGCAAAATAATAGCTTAAAAAGCAAGCAGACTATTTGAAATTGCATGTTGTAACCCTATCAGTGATAAGAAAATATCACCTCTACACACCAGCTACAAAGAACTCAAGCATAATGCTAACCAAGGTTGGCCTTGAGTGGCTACATCATAAGAAAGTAATCCTCTTTAGTGGTCTTTCCCAATTCTAAAATTTCTGTAGTGAGTGCTTATAATTTTAAAATAATCAGAAAATATGTATTTTAAAACCCCAACCAGAAACACATTTGAGTGTTAAAGTACTATCTGAGCCATTTCCAAGCCTACTATTGAATTTGGGTTTTTATGAGACTCTTCTAAACGTTTCAGTTGGTATAGACCTTGTTTCTGAGCTCCCTGGACTGTCATATAAGACTGAACACACATTGGTTGAAGTCTATAATAATAAAAGCGTAATATGCTAATTAGACCGGAAGTCCTTCCGGATGGAGCTGGGGCTGCTAGGAAAGCCCGGGTCCTGGGTGCCAGAGGGAAGCTGGTACTGGCAGCCGGGGGAAGGAAGGCCTACTCTTGCATGAATTTCGTACATCAGGCCTCTAGTAAGAAATAACCAGTCAGTTCATTATGTCAATTAATTCATAAGAAACCTTGATAATTACCTTCATTAATAAGAAAGCATTGCCATTTTTAAGGAAACAATAGCACACAATCAGAAATTCCCATCAAAGCCACCTCCATATTCTTTTATGTTTCAGTGATTCTCTTATCTAAGAAAGTACTAAAGTAACCTTTCCCTATTCAGCTCCCACCTCAGTTAGCAGCAATATGAGAAAAGGAAGAACAATGTAAAACCGAAATGTATTTAATAATTTTAAACTTTATTCTGATATTACATTTCTTCTAGCTCTGATTTTTAATTAAAAATGTGTAATCAATGACGGAATAGGAAAACTCATGTTGCCTCTCACACTGATTTTAATTTTCCGTCTCTGTAAACTTCGGTCTGCTTAGGAATTTTCCAACTGTAGCTTAAAAATGGACCCCAAATACAATTTTGCTTCTTAAAGGAGAAGTTTGTTAAATTCATTCTAAGTATAATCAATTTGTTTTCAAACAATGAAGTTTGTTAGTCAAATGAAATTTTAATATAGGAAAATATTTATTTTTTAGAATGTAGAGAACTCTGGAAAGTCAAAACAGAAAATCTGTTAAACACAATTTTTTACCTTTTCTTTTTTTACTCAGTTAACCTGTCATGTGGACATATCTTTTAAATTCAGATTGTACATTGGGTATATCTGTACTCTAGAACATTAGGGTTGATGAACTATAAAAACAAACAAATCCAGTGTTCGCAACCCAGATGCTCATACACACGTTAGAAAATTATTTTATTTTTAAATTCTTTTTATGATAGGCGATACATTAAAAAAAAAAAGAATGGAATTTCAGGAAAATCAACTGGAAAGTAACCATGTCCTTCATCTACACTCAGGCTCTTTGCATTATTTTTATTTTGGAAAAACTAAAAAAAAGTTAAATCAATATTTCTGAACATGTAGCATTCTAGACAAGAATGCCTCAATAGTTGTTATTCAAACAATCAATTCTCTCTATTTAAATGTATGTCAGTTGCCCTTGGAAAGAGAAATGAATCACAAGCAAAATATGTTTCACCTGAACTTTGTTTTTCAAATAAATTCCAACCAACATCTCTTTTTTTGGCACAGATTTTAATTGCGTTTAATTTAAATTCAGTTTTAGTTCCGACATTTCAGAGCTATTACTTGTTAGCAAACTTTAAATTGAACTTAAAAACAAATATATTTATTGAATGGCATATAAAGAGAACCCACTTTGGGAGCAAGGATGCTGAGTAGATAAAGGCCAAAGAGGAGGTAAAGGAAGGTATATGGGGGTGTAGTCACAAATACTTTCCCCAAGCAGGGGACACTACAGCCCCCTCCCCTAGAAGAGTGGCACATATGATACATGAGAAATGAAGATTTACAGTTGTATGTTTATGAAGTCCAACAGAGTCTTTGTCTGGGAAGATTAACTGAGCCTAGCATTCATTATAAATCCTCTAAGACCCACAACCCAGTGTAGTATTGTTGTTAGTACTGGAACCATGGTTGTCATTCTGGTAATTGGTATCCATTGACATTTAGAGATGCATAGACACAAGTGATGATGATGATGATGATGATGATGAAGATGAAGGTGGTGGTGATGATGATGATGAAGGTGAGGATGATGATAATGGTGATGACAGTGATGCTGATAAAGGTGGTAATGATGATGATGAAGGTGGTGATGATGATGATGATGATGATGATGATGATGATGGTGAGGATGGTGATATTGAATACATATAAAACTACCATTCGCCGGCTCTGTTCTAGTTGCTTTGTTTTTTCTATTTCATTGAATCCTCTCAGCAACCCTGTGAGGAAGTCACTGACACACTAGAAAGGACACACTACCAGGAAGAGACACTCCAGGGAGCAAACGAACTGGGTCTGTGAAACTCTTCAGCAACTCACATCGGCTCACCTGCACCAGCCCTGATCCCCTCTATTATGAATCTAGTCTTGCTTGGCAAATACTTGTGACTAGGATAAATGGAGAAAAACGGGTTTAAAATTATTTCATAGTAAATTAAAATCTGAGAATGATTATTGTAATTATATTAGCATATAATAGTATACTTACTAAGCAAGCTATTTCCCCAAAATCTAAATAGAGAGGGAGAAATAGCAGTTAACTCTCTTATTGAACTGATCCCTGTCCTAGTAAACTTGGCACCAATATGTATACATAGTCATAGACCCTCAACAGAGATTTCTTGGTGCCAACATCAATGAGAAGAGGGACAAACCAACGCAGCCATTCCTTTTATGATCATATGTCCGTGGCCTTGGTTCTACAAGGAACCAGGGTCTGGGGGCTGCCGCTGTGCTGTACACAGAGGGAGTTCTTCAGTCTTTGGATGGAAAAACAAAATCTTTTTATCTGCAGCAATAATCTAGCTCTCAAAGGGCGGCCTTGCCAGCTCCCCCCAGCTCCCAGAGCACCCACCAGTCACAGTGTGGCCCGCAGCCTGTACTGGCATCAATACAAATGGATTGAATTACTCATTTTACCTAGGAGGAAGGTTTTAGAGCGTGCAAATAAAAAAAAGAGTTTTGTCAGAAAGCAAGACCTTCGACAAGCCAGAACACAAATGTTTATTAAAAAGAATTTTTAAACTCTGATTCGGGCCAAGAAAGCCGGGCCAGTTGCAGAATCCCACGGGGGCATCCGTATGCAGAGGTCTCTGCCTGGAGAGTCATTTGTTAATGGCGTGTTTACAAAACTCTTTGTCCTCCAGTGGAACTAAGAAAACGCCAAAGACAATATTCAGTTCCAATTTCACGACACGGGCCTAAATTTAGAGCAAAGGAAATGTGCGATCAATTATACGCATCAAATTCAGTGACATTTCTGGATGGGATACCAACAGCACCCTATACTGAGCCTAGAAATTCTTTAATGTTCAATTCTTTTTTAAAACATTGTATTATTTTTCCCCATAAGCACATACAATACAGCTCAAAGTTAGCACATAGGGAGTGAGAGATAAAGAAAAAAATCATTAGGATATTTTCCCTTCAATGGAGATCTCTTTAAACCTAGCCTCAAGCAACATTCTCTAAAACAAGATTGTAGCAGAGTTGTGGTATAGGATAGAGATTTTGAAGTAACTTAGATGAATAATTCCTATTGCGGTATAATTTTTAAATATTTATTAAATTGATTGGGGTGACATTGGTCAACATGAACATACAGGTTTCAGGTGTGGGTTTCTATGTTGCAAGATCTATATATTGCACCGTGTGCTCACCACCCAGAGTCAAATCTTCTCCTGTCACCTTATATTAGGACCCCCTTCTCCGCCCACCCCCTTCCCTCTGGCAACCACCACACTGCTGTTTGTGTTCACAGGTTTCAGTTTTATATCCCACCTGAGTGAAGTCACACAGTTCATAGCTTTTTCTCACTGGCTTATTTCGCTTAGCGTAATGTTCTCAAGGTCCATCCATGCTGTTGCAAAGGACACTATTTCTAAAAAGTATGCTCCAGAGAGGCAAAGAGGTATTCTAAGTAGAAGGAGGTTCTAAAGTTGGAAACCTGATAGGGAGATGGGAAGGAAAACTCAGCCAAATGTTAAAAATCAGCCATGTGTGATGGATCTGAGTCCCACTGTTGGTGTTTATAACTTTCTTCGGACATTCATGGCTGAGCCCTAACTTTTCTTCAGCTTGGATACCGGGGACCTGTAGGTATCTGAGCTACCATACTTTCCTCTCTGCACATGACACACTTCTGGAGAGCCCTTTAGCATCGGAATGCTGCAGGCTATTGGAAGTCACTCTGAAGAGAGAGGTCTGACTGAAGACCCATAGTTGCCTCCAACCGGGGATGGCTCAGACCCTGTTTCCCCATGAGCCTCATTAGAAGGTGAAAAGGTAGCTCCAAGATGGCACTACGCAGATCTAGGATGACATTCAGCAAGGTGATCCTCTCCGGCCCACCGAACTTGGCCATCAGCCATCAAGTCCAAATGGGATCTGGGATCCGTCTTTCAAATTCTTTCTTCCCTGCCACAAAAAGAAATCATTAAAACGGTTTACCTACGCTGATGCCAAGTCAAAACCAATGATAACAACAACCAAATGCTACAGACCACACCGCTGGTGGGTTCCTGCCTTCAAACACGGGGAATTCTTGAATTCTACTTCAGTGCTCCTTGGCAAGTCTACTACCAAAATGTTGCCAGGAACGCATGTTACTGCCTGGCCTTGTGATAATCAGAAAGATACCAAGGTGGTTTTAAAAAAAAATCCTTTAAATCGTAGCATTGTTCATGGCTTTCTGCCTTGCTTCCCTCATTCATTTTTCCCCTCTAGGGGAATTGGATCTCAAGAAAATGAAAGAAACCACTGTGACCAAGCTGGAAAGCCGTACCACCTCCTCAGAGGGGACCAGGAACAGATCCCAGGCCTCTGTGCTTGTCCGCTGTTTACTCCCCTTCCCTCAGCATCACATGTCCACTCTGCACCCTCATGGCCGTCGCTGAGCCAACACTCACAGCGCTCCCTCGCCAGCGGGAAAAGAGTCCCATCTCCTGGGGCCACACAGCAACACCTGGAAGAAGATCTTGTCTTTGGGGAAAGAGCAAAATTGTGTGACTACATTAAAGTCAACACTATTTATCTTCACCTCTTGTCCTACCCGCGGACAAAGGGGCACCACTGTTCGGCCCAGCCCCCCAGCCCAGCTGCAATGGGACTGAGGCAGGGGCTGCGACTTTCAAGTGTCAGCCCCTTTGTGCGCGACTACTAGTTTATGAGGCTGATGTCTAGCATGGCAGTCAATGAAGCCTTTGTCCTAGGTGTTCAGGGCAGGGCAGTGGAAAAACTGCCCCCTCTGCTATCCCAGGCCCATCCATCTTCCCCTCGGCCCGTTTCTCAACTTCTCCGTCTCGCGAGCCGCCAGAGAGAGGATCCCTCCTGGGTTAATGGACTGGAAAATTGCCCGGCCTGGTTATGAGGGGGTCCCCTCCCAATGCGAGAGAAAAGGAAAGGCCCCAAAACCCGGGAAGAGGAGTCGCTTTCCCACTGAACTCGTTGGCCTTCCGCTTGTGGGTCTGACCCTGATTCAGGAAACCTCAATGCCCTTCTCGGAGGGTTATTGTCAAGTCTGGCAGAACGCACTTCCGATTGAATTTTGTTATTATTTATCATCACAGAGTGGATTTGAACAGCTCCCAGCACCCATCCCACCCCCAGTTGCGCACACACACACACCCGTGCACACACACGCGCACACACACACACACACGAACGCACACACGCACACATCCAAGCCCTTAGCTTTGATGAGGTCTCAACTACTCACATGCAGTTGTCTTCAGAACAGTCTCCTCTCCTTGGAGCCAGTTCCCCAAGGCCCATGGTCGGCAAACTGCGGCTCGCAAGCCACATGCGGCTCGCAAGCCACATGTGGCTCTTTGGCCCCTTGAGTGTGGCTCTTCCTAAGCCTTAGGAGGACCCTAATGAAGTTAATAACAATGTACCTACCTATATAGTTTAAGTTTAAAAAATTAGGCTCTCAAAAGAAATTTCAGTCGTTGTGCTGTTGATATTTGGCTCTGTTGACTAATGAGTTTGCCAACCACTGGCCAAGGCCATTTCCTATAAATAGCAGACGTGTTGTTTTCACGGGAGGTTGCACTGTGTGAACTTCGCCATGGACGTGGAGCCCAGAGGACGCTGCCTTCTGCGATATCACACAGTCACTTATTTTAACTCTTTTTTTCTGGCTAGAAATATTATCCTCTATCTCCAGTCTCCTCCCTGCATCACCTAAATGTATGCTTCTTCGGAAGGCTTCAGCTTAGCACAAAATGTCCTGTAAGTAGTTAAGGCATCAACTAGGCACCAACTCTGTGCTCCTGGATATGTCGGCTGTGCCCACGGTAGCTCCAAGAGATTTTCACACAGCAGCAGAGTCCTTCCAGAAACTTCTAAGCCAAATCATGGAAACGAGGAACACACGTGTCCGGATCATTGTAACCAGTGCACAATGTGCACTTTAGAATTCAGCAAACACAGAGCAAGTATGTTTATAGAAGAAAAAAATTGAGCAGCTGGGTGGATTTTCTTCTTCCTTCAACTTATTTTCCAGAAATTGCTTTATGCTTCCATTGATTTTAATTTGGCCCAGGAAATGGGAGATGAGGGATATTACCAGGTCCAAGCTCTATTTCTTGGTGACAGAAAAAGAAAATAGGGCCCTCGCTGGTGTGGCTCAGTGGATAGAGCATCAGCCTATGCACTGAAGGGTCCCAGGTTCGATTCCAGTCAAGGGCACATGCCCGGGTTGCAGGCTCGATCCCTAGTAGGGGGCGTGCAGGAGGCAGCCAGTCAATGATTCTCTCTCATCATTGATGTTTCTGTCTCTCTCTCTCCCTTCTCCCTTCCCCTCTGAAATCAATAAAAATATATTTTTAAAAAGGAAATAAAAAATAGGATCTTTTACAAGGGAAATTGGTGGGAAAGGCATAAAAGTGACTCGAAACCAAAAAGGTTAATGAAAGTGGAATCAGCGTTCAGTCCTCAGACTCCCTCCATTGCGTGGTCTGTGTTCATTTTGAGGCTTGTCACCAATCTCTGCGTCAGATGCATGTGAAACCGTAACTTCCTAGGAACTGGGGGACCACACTTCTCTCCTGTTAGGAAGTTGATTGCAGAGTGTGACAACGCACCATTACAGCTGTTTTCTCAATTCCATGTATGGTGTCCGAGTGGAGACATTTCTGTGAAGAATCGCATGAGTTGTTGCTCTTTTCTCTCTTTCGTTTTCCCATTCTATATTTTCATCAAAACCTCCCCTTCACACACACACACACACACACATCGAAATCTCACTTTCTTTACTGCAGTTTCAGATGCTAACCCCTGACAACTGTGGGGCTTATTTAAATGTTTAAGGTGATAAGAAAGAAATGGGGTACGGCTGGACATTCATGCCCAGAAGAGGGGGGTCATTAAGTCTAACACAAACATTCGTCGGCACCCCTGATCTCCCAGCCTGTCCCCTTTTGTGGAAAGAGGTCAGGAGCGTTTGGCCCCCACGCCCGCTCCCTCAAGACCCTTAACAAGCAGATGTTACTGTAACATGCCCAGGGAATGGAGCATAAATATGACCCCTGACCCCGGCTGTCAGCTGATCCACTGAGTCCCTTAGAAATATACTCTTCACTTTGCTGAATTCCCACTCTTTCCCACCATCCCCCTCCGCCCCGCCAGGCGCCCCCGCCTCGGGTTTCCATGCCTGTGGCTCCTGCTCAGGCGCTGGCACAGTTGCGCTCTGTGTGACCTTTCTCTTCACGGAGGTCAAAGGCCCGAGACCTCAGGCCGGCCTCTTTTCTTGCTAAAGGCCAGCTGATGAATCACTCGTAACTTGAAGGGAACAGAGGCGGGGGGTTGGGGGGGGGCCTCTGGAGGCCTTTTGAGAGGAACAACTGTGGCCTATACATCAGCATTTACGCTGTTCTGACACTTTCAAAACTCAGGGTCCTCTCTGGGAACCACAGGAAGAGGGGCTGCAGGACAGACAGACAGATCTTACTGCCCGGGATGCAAAAAAATAAGAAGAAACGAGAGCATGAGACCTGTCCTCAGGATTGTGCAGTGAGAAACAAAGACAGAGAGAGAGAGAGAGACAGACAGACACACACACACACACAAATGTGAACACTATTCAACATACCCATACACACACACACACACACACACACACACACACACACCAGCCTGATTTCAGTTTATCAGAGTCACTTTTCCCAAAACAGTAGAAAAAGAGAATTCTCCCCACTGCTATGCGTTGATCAAGAGGACTTTGTCGAACGACTCAGAATCCTCTTGCTTGTTGTTTAGCAAAGTAGAAATGATCTAACTTTTAAAAGAGAAACCGTAAACCGTATGTGTGTGTTCTTTAATAACCCCCCTGTGAGTTGATTCAGGAGGGAGGGATGGGGTGGGAAGGTTGGCTAGGTGGCTAAAATACCTAAAATGTATTTCAGTTTTCACTGCCCCGTTATTCCTACAAAGTCCTGCTTTTCGTGTTTTATTTGTCAGTAATATAGAGTTGGCCTTTCGTATCTCTGGGGTTTGCGTCTCTAATTCAATCAACTACAGGTTAAAAATATTCGAGCAAAAATATTCCAGAAAATTCCTAAAAGTTTGCCACCCACTGACCAGTGCACTGAATTCACACGATGGAAGTGATTAGGGTCGCACCGGCTCTAGCCTATATCAAATGTAGGCTCCATGCAAATACCACTCCTTCCATAGAAGGAACTTTAGTTAATTTTGGTTTGTGGGGTGGCATCCCGGAGCTAATTCCCTGCAGAGACTGAGGGATGGCTGTATTTCCCTGAGGCCAGTTACAAAGTCTTCAGTAGCCTGACAGGAGGCCCGGGGTTTGGAAATCTCGCTGAGGAGCACAGAGTAAAGGAGGTCGGGTCCCCAACTCACTGTTCAGGCCCTGCCAGGGAAGGAGCTCTATGGGAACAGCGCTGCTTGGACTAGAACTTGACTTCTTAGTTTGGTGTCCACCGGTTTACAGGTCTTCAATGAATTAACTGTTGTGACTCTCTCTGACCATTTCAAGAAACATAGAAAGTAACCACAATACGGTATGCCACCCAACATTTTGTGAGTTTAGGAAAACAAATGAGGGTCAGTAAGTGTTTATCTAAGTTTTTCTTCAAAATGGCCTCATAGTAGCCTATACTGACCTCAGATTTCTCATATTAAATTGTTTTCATTAAGATGCAAAATTGAAAAAAATAAGTATCATATTCTCACCTTTGCTTATAAATATGTTAATGTTCGTAAATACTCTTGCTTGCTTCTTATCTTTTCCTTCTCTTTTTGGCTCTTTCTTTTTATCAAAAGTGGTAGAATATAGTGAAAGCAAGGCCAAGGGGTAGATATATAGTATCCTATATAATACAATAAAAGGCTAATATGCAAATTGTCCCCTCCTCTGGGAGTTCAACCAGGAGTTCGACCGGGGGGACAGGCCGGCCAGACCCCACCCATGCACAAATTCGTGCACCAGGCCTCTAGTTAAGTATATAAATAGAAAAGGAGAAATATCTACAGCCAATAACCTAAGCCTCCATTTTAGAAACTTAAGAGAAAAAAGTGCAATTTAAGCAGGCAGTAGAAAAGGAATAAAAATTAGAATACAAATCAGTGACATTGCAACCAGGAAAGTATCAATAGAGAAAGACAAGCTGTCTTTGAAAATCTCAATAGAAATGGAAAGCCGCTAGCCAGGCTATATAAGAATAAGAGAAGACACTGTACACGTGACCAGTATCAGAAATGAAAAGAGGGTCATTGCTACTGATTCCCTGGGCATTAAAAGAATAAGAAAGGAAAAGAATGATAAAACATAGTAGACTGATTCCTTAAAAGACACAAACTGTTAAAACACATCCAAGAAGAAATACTAGTAAAAGGAAACAATCTGAATTTTCCCTACATCTATTGAAAAAAATGAGTCAATAATTAATAACTTTTATAAAAGAAAAGGCATTAGACCCAGATGGCTTTGCTAGAGTTCTACCAAATATTTAAAAAGACAACAATTAACATGATTTCTTGCAGAAATCAGAAGCAGAAGGATCACTTTTCACCTCATATTGTGATGCCAGAATTACCCTGTTAGATAATTGCCATTACTCCAATATTAAAATCAGATGAAGACATTACAACATAGGAAAACTGCAGATCAATATCTCTCATGAACATGGGGACAAAATCTCCTTTGTTAGTCTTTTAAAAATCAGGTTTGCTCCAAAGAAAGTAATTATTCAAAATCAGGACTCTCAAATATAGTGGCTATTATAAAAAATTATTTTTTCAGTTTACAATGGAGAAACTGCTATTTGGAGAAAAGTTTTAAAATTTTCTACTTCAAGGATAGCATTGCCCATGAGGACCAAATGTATACAGGTCAGGCAGTTAGAAAAAGTAAAACACTACATATTATTACCATTATTATTATTATTACTAGTATTATTATACACTCACTGTAAAGTGGAGTGCTAATGTATTTCTCCATGCATTCATAATCAATCAGACATATATTGTGTGCTCTGATTAAATTACCCGCCTCACTTTGCTTAATCCCAATAGCTTTTCCTACATTCATAGGAAGCATTCAAAGAAAACGTTTTGATTTTTTTTATTAGTTTCTTTCCAGGTGGCAGCCAACTTGCATGAAAGGAAGGGAAATAAAAGGATGAGCAAGATCTTTTTTCACGAGTCTTCAGCCCTGACAAAATCACTCTGGAAAACGAGTTTTACTTTGTCACTCCCTCTGCTTCTTCTGCCTCCTGCTCTGGCCGAAGTTCACACACTCTCTTTGATCTGCTCTGTTGAGCAAATCTGAAGTGAGTTGTGATTTAGAAGGAGAAAGTAATGAGAAGATATTTGCCAGGGAAAAACAATGCCAGCTCATGGATACCCCACCCACGAGCCAGACCCCAGCTAATGTGGGGGACTTTGACCTCCCGTACAGCATGGTCCTTAGCATCTGGGAGATGCAGCCCGTTGAACACAGGCGGTCACATGAGAGGCAATAACAGGAATTGGGTGCTGGGGAGGGACAGGGAGCTGGAGGCGTGCATGAGAGTCAGACTGTGCTAAGGATAAAGAATGTGGCTTTGGGTATCTATGTCCTAGCGTTTAAACGTTTTCTGGAATGGTGCCTGGGACAACGAGAATTTCCGAGCTGCATTTTAGGTAGCCGCGTGGAGAATTGCTTAGGGAAAGGGGAGATTTGGAGATTCAATTAAGAGATTAGTCTGAACAACAGAGCGATCATGTGGATCTGAACCCGATCCACGCATATGACAAATGAAAACAAGTTTCCAGGGTGCTATTGATAGGAATCAATGACCAAGTAAATGCTGCAGCTGCGAGATAGATAGGGAACAAAGGGATGCCTGAGACTGCATACCTGTGTGAAGCTCAAATGAGGGTGAAAACAGTGCGAGATGAGAAAGTAGCCCTGGCTGGTTTGGCTCTGGATAGAGCGTCGGCCTGCTGACTGAAGGGTCCCGGGTTCGATTCCGGTCAAGGGCACTTGCCCAGTTCTTGGGCTTGATCTCCAATAGGGGGCGTGCAGGAGGCAGCTGATCCATGATTCTCTCATCATTGATTTTCTCTCTATCTCTCCCTCTTCCTTCCTCTCTGAAATCAATAATAATATATTTTTAAACGAATTGAGCACCATTATATTAAAAAGAGAAAGTAAGGAGGCATTGATGGAGAAGTTATAATTCTGTTTGGGACTGGGATGGAACACTTTTAAAAGTATAACTAAGACCTAACCTAAAGATCACTGAGCTGTAGAACCCGTTGACATAATCTTGGTCATATTCTACAATAATGGTGATTCATGGGGAAAGCATAACATAAGTCATTAGAAAAAAACCTAACTATGGCTAAGAATAGCTCTGGGCTTATGGCGGGATTAAGCAAGAAGGGACACTATGTACTTAGAAGTTGGATGTAGCTTCATGGGAAATGGCAAATACTTGGGAAAGGACATAGACAAGCAAATCCTTGGGGATGCAAAACAGGATCAATGAAATTCCTTGGTGCTGCATTGTTAAAACCCCATGAGGAAAGGGGGACAGACAGATGGTGCTTTCAAGCGTAGGACGAACTTTTTGTTTTTTTCATCTCAGAAAGAAAAACTACACTTGCCCGTAATTTACCCTCAATAAATCTATAAATAGATCCATGCATGCCTTTTACTAAAGTAACATGGTCAGGTTTAAATTTCCATTTCTTGAACATCGTCCTAATACAACAAACACATCTATCTCCAAGATGCTGTTTTCTAATTGATTTGAAAGAAACGTTGAAGAAAATAACTTGGTTAGTAGCGTTTTCTTCAGTGATAAAGAGTATTCACTCGATCACTCTGTGTGCCTCTGTATGTATTTCTCTTCAGCGGAAATTCATAAAAACTTTGCAGTCAGTCGAAATGATATATTGAGAAGCTTCCTTGCACAGATTGTGGTGACTGACAGCCTCGGAATATATGGTATTACCTGCCTTTCGAAAGCACTCACTCCTGAGGTTGATGGAAGCTCAAAAAATATCTTTTTCTTCTCTCTCAGGCCTACAGAATCCAACCTGAAAAGAAGCCCATAAAACAAATGAAAACTTGAAAACAAGAACGATATCTTTCTAGAGTAGGTGAAGATCTGTATAATTGACTAGAGGCCTGGTGCACGAAATTCGTGCAAGAGTAGGCCTTCCTTCCCCCGGCTGCCGGCACCGGCTTCACTCGGGTACCCAGGACTCAGGCTTCCCTCCAGCTGCCAGCAGGCACCCGGGACCCGGGCTTGCCTCGCAGCCCCGGCTTCCTCCTGACTCTGATCTAATTAGCATATTACACTGTTATTATTATAGATGCTTAGATATCAGGAGGGTTTGTAGATTCTGTTTTCATATATTTGATTAATATCCGTATTCATGGATGACTAAATTGACATGGGTTTTATTCAACATACGACTACTTGCCCTGTGCCGATATGTAGATGTTGTTCTTTGAAGAGTATCTATATAACCAGTTGGCAACCCAGTCACTTCTTCTCAGGAAATTTGTAATATGTAGAGACTTAATAGTTTATTCAAATTCATTAACTCAATAAAAACACTGGCTCACCAAATGTTTCGTGGGCACACATTATAGAAAGCACATAGGACAAATTAATCTCTTCGATGACTTACCTGGTTGTTTGACCAAACTCACTGGAGGGATTTGTAAAAATGTTTAAACTAATTATGTGTGTGGAAATGGCAATGTAATCGATATCTGGATGTTTAATGTCAGCAAACGTACGGATCTGGGAGTTTTATTCAGATGATCCAACAAGCTTCAGATTATTTGTTGTCCTCAAGGCAACTGATATCATTTTGGGGAGGGCAGTTGAGGGAGACCAGGCCTGCAGGGGAGGGCAGTTGGGGGTGACCAGGCCTGCAGGGGGGGGCAGTTACGGGTGACCGGGGTATCTGTAAATCATCTGTAGAGTGGGGACCTGGAAGGTTCTTGAATATTCTGTTGGTGGCTGGGTGGGACTTAGACGTTTGTTCTTGAATATTCTGTTGGTGGCTGGGTGGGCATTAGACATTTGTTCTTGAATATTCTGTTGGTGGCTGGGTGGGCATTAGACATTTGTTCTTGAATATTCTGTTGGTGGCTGGGTGGGCATTAGATATTTGTTCTTGAATATTCTGTTGGTGGCTGGGTGGGCATATATGAGTTCTTCTGTTTTGATGTGTTCTCCAACCATTTGTACAACAGACTCTAATAGACTTAACACTGCCATGTGGTAATGAAAGCTGCCCTCAGTACTGTATGCCACCAACACAGAATGTTTCTATTACATATTTCTATCATAATACAATATGCAAAATACATAATACCTATTCTTTAAGTGAAATTTTAATCACTGCCAGATTTATATTGTTTCCACGGTTCCTCTCTATTCTCTTTGTTACATTTATTTATTCAAATATTTACTAGTACATCCTACGTTCCAGGCATTACGTTGGGAGCTGGGTGTATGGGGAGAAGAGAAGAACATGGGAGAACGTGTTACCTAAACAAATATCTAACAATATGCTACACATTGGAGGTTCACAGATGGCATTATGGGAATGCAAGGGAGAAAACGACACTGCCAGGGAATGCTATATATGTCTTTATGTTCCCATGGGTCCTTCCAGAGCTAAGACTTGATGGACATTGGGGTGCAGGGCAGGAGTGACCCATTCTGGGCATTTCACAGGCTACTTAGCACTAATACTGGGACTGGAACCGGAACCCAGGCCTAAACCCCAGATATCTTGACTTCACATCCAGTGTTGTTGCCAGTAAACCACCTAGATCCACAGTTACTTAGCATGCCTACATAGCTATCTGAGTTTGCATTTAACCAAGGTGCTCAATGCCTTCATCCAAAGTTCTTTGACCTTTTCATCTTTCTGTCTTTATCCCCAGTGCTTTGTATAGAATATAGGCTTAGTAAATTTTTGTTGAGTGAATAAGTGAATGAATTATGTGCATATTGTGGGTACAAAGCAAAGTTATGAGAAGGAAGGTAGATAGATATAGATTTTAGAAACACTTTTTGGAATATCTCACATTATTCCAAAACAAACACATACAGAAACAGTTATAAAGCTGTTGGTGCTAGAGGTATTATGACATTTTTAAAAAATATATATTTTATTGATTTTTTACAGAGAGGAAGGGAGAGGGATAAAGAGTTAGAAACATCGATGAGAGAGAAGCATCGACCAGCTGCCTCCTGCACACTCCCTACTAGGGATGTGCCTGCAACCAAGGTACATGCCCTTGACTGGAATCGAACCTGGGACCCTTTAGTCCCCAGGCTGACGCTCTATCCAGTGAGCAAACCGGCTAGGGCAATGACTTTTTCTTTTATTAGTTTCACTGAAGATTATAATATTCTTGTTTAACCCTTGTTGCCAACCCCCATTGCCCAACTAAAAATTTGATCTCTCCCACTTTCATCCAGATACTAAATTCCCAATGATTAAGAATAATCCACAGAAGTCTTTTTTTAAAAATATATTTTATTGATTTTCGAGAGGAAAGGAGAGGGGGAGAGAGAAACATCAATGATGAGAGAGAATCATGATTGGCTGCCTCCTGCACGCCCCCCACTGGGGATTGAGCCCGCAACCCAGGCATGTGCCCCTGGCCGGAATCGAACCCGGGACCCCTCAGTCCGCAGGCCGACGCTCTATCCATTGAGCCAAACCAGCTAGGGCCACAGAAGTCTTACCACCAAAATCCTTTAGCAGAAAGAACCCTTTGACCACAGATGCATAAAGCTAAAAATGCAGAAAAAAAAATTGGCAATACTTTTTTTGCATGATTATATTTCTTATAAAGAAAAGAATACTAAGATTTTGCAAAAAAATTCATTTTTGCACTTTTAAATCATATTTTGGGGTAATCAACAGATACTTTAAATATTATAAAATTAAAATATTATTAAATTAAACATGTACACAAGTCACATACTTTTAATATTGTATTAATGGAATTACAATTTTCTTCTACTGAATAAATAGGAAGGAATATTGAAACAACTTCATCAAACTAAGCACAGCAAAGAAAGAAAAGCTTTTGTAGGAATCCTGTGCCTTTCTCATTCAGTAATCTTGCAAATTGGAAATTACAATCACATGGATAAACAAATTAGATTTTTCAGATTTGGTGTTAGTGGCAATATATCCAACTTCAATGAAAAGTTTGATTGGCCTGTTAAATTTTCCCTCTTGTAGCAGTTTTAAAAATAATTCGCTAATGAGAACATTGCTTTACTTGTCTTTACTCTTCATACATCCATATCATCAATAACATTCTTTCATTTCCTTTACTTAAAAGAATCCTTTGATAATGTTTCCCAAAACTCACAGTATTTTTCTTATCCCTTAACTCCTAGGAGGGGAAAAAATGTTTAAATCTTCCAGATAGAATTTCGCCAGCTCACTCAAAGAATTTCACCTTCTCAACACCCTTGCATTTAACTTAATGTTTTTCAGACTTCCAAACTCTATTACCAGGATGCTAAACAAATAACTCCAGTTCAAGGGTCAGAGAAAGGGACCTATCGGTTAAAGGTTGAGTAACTTGAAAGCAGAGTGTTACAGCTTTAAGAAAGAGGTTTAACAGGTTTGGGACCTTTCACCTCTGGCAACGGTCCCTTCTTTCTTCCTTTGCCTCTTCCCCACTAAGGTGTTAACTTTTCAGCTGCTGGGGATTTGAGCTTTATTATGTTTTTGTCCTTCCTTTTACTCATTACATTAGAGGAAACATTATTTCGTGGCCAAACAATATTTCAGACTTTATGAATTAGCTTGCCTTGGGAGAAAGCCGAGTTCAATTGGTGCCGTAAATTTGTTCTCATATTTATAACCAAATCAATTCTGTAAACATCATTCTTTTTTTTTCTTTGTTGATTCAGGTATTAATACATGTGTGTCCTTATCCCCCCATTGTCCCCTACCCCTGCCAATCATGCCCTCACCCCCCATATGCATGCATACATGTAACATCATTCTTAAGAAACACGTTGTACCATTCAGGTTAAAACAGATGTTACGCATCCATATAGAAACCTCAAATGCGATGCTTTATGTGGCTATCCACTCAAGAGACGAAGGAAATCAATCAAGTATACACCGGGCAGAGCAAGGGCATACACACAGTTTGATTATCATATTTAAGTTTTTCTTTTCCTCTTATTCCCTCCTTGAGATTTTGCCAAAGAGGAGAAAGACAATATTTTAGAAATATATTTTTATTGATTTCAGAGAGGAAGGGAGAGAGAGAGGGAGATAGGAACATCAATGATGAGAGAGAATCATGGATCGGCTGCTTCCTGCACGCCCAACACTGGGGATCGAGCCCCCAACCCGGGCATGTGCCCTGATGAGGAATCAAAGGATGACCTCCTGGTTCATAGGTCAATGCTTAACTACTGAGCCACACCGGCTGAGCAGAAAGACAATTTTGCTGAATCTGTTTTCCATGAGTCGATGGTCTGACCATGACGGAATGAAAAATAACGAGCTAGGAAGTGATGAGGGACCCAGAGACTAACTAGGACCATAGGAAGCTGGTAGTTCCTTACAGAGATGAAAACGTGAAACTTTGCTGCTGATGAATCCATCCACCCAGCCATTCACCTACCTGTTCATTCAACAGCTACTAAGTGAAACCCACAAATGTGTAAGACACAGTACCAGCTACAAAATAGGGCCTCCACTAATGAAAGAGCCCTTGGAGTATAAGGAGAGGATTTACTTCACATGGTTGAATGAAAATGAACCCTAAAACCCAAAGAAAGTTTATTCTCCTCAGTCATATGAAACTGCGCTGTAAGAAGAACTCCACAAACACTCTATCAGTGGGTCAAAGGGATGTAGAGAGGGCTTGCCCAGGTTCACCTCTGGCCTGGGTGTGTACACATCTGGGCTTGGCCACCAGATGTGCATGGGCTGCGCTAACTTGACTTGTGGTTACAGTAAGGGCGGCCCGTGGCCACTCCCCGGGCTCGGGGGGATCTGTGCAGCTCTGACTCAGCGGCACAGCTATGTCATCTCCACCCACTGCGCACATTTTCAGAACCCAGAGTTAACAGTGAGCAAGGTTTGTCTCTACTCAAGAGGTTGAATTTTCCTTTGAGTAACTGTGGAGAAGCAGGATGATGAGGGTGGGATGTATCTTGTTCATCAAGGAGCTGTCTCTAGTGTATCCAGACTTTCAGAGAACTTGCTGAGTTATGCTTTCCATACCCCTGCTTATTCCATTCCCTCACTTTATTATAAATAAAGCAAGGTTTGCTTTCGTCTTTCTTCCCTTCACTAAGTCCCATTTAGGTATAATAGCTGGCTTAAAGCGTAAGCTGTCTTGTTGGCTTTAGATCCTTGAATATATTAGTGAGAAGAGTTAAATAGTTTTATAATAAATGTTTAATATTTTTTATTGATTTCAGAGAGGAAGGGAGATGGAGAGAGAGAGAGAAACATCCATGATGAGAGAGAATCACTGATCGGCTGCCTCCTGCACGCCCCACTCTGGGGATGGAGCCCACAACCAGGGCATGTGCCCTGACTGGGAATGGAACCGTGACCTCCTGGTTCATAGGTCCATCCTCTACCACTGAGCCACATCAGCCGGGCGAGTTAAATATTTTTCATTGACTATGCCCCAGGGAAAGTAGACCACAACACTATCACTGGCTTGGCCATCTGTGATAACTTCAGACTGGAGCTAGTCACGTGAGTCTTGATAGAACAGAAATGGAGCCTAGGCTATGTCTTTCAAAAGACCATGCCTTTCATTTGTTTTCACAGTTCCCGTAGAACTCTTCAGTCCCCAGAAGGCTCATGCTCAACTCGTGCTTGGCTGACACTTGCAGACTCTTCCTACAGCCGGAACATGTGTAAATGGTGTTGGAAAAAGACACTTATCAGCCCTGGCCAAGTAGCTCTATTGGTTAAAGCCGTGGTGGGCAAACCGCGGCTCGTGAGCCACATGAGGCTCTTTGGCTCTTTGACTGTGGCTCTTCCACAAAATACCACGTGCGGGCGCACACGTACAGTGCGATTGAAACTTGGTGGCCCATGCGTAGAAGTCGGTATTTTGTGGAAGAGCTGGTATTTTGTGGAAGAGCCACAGTCAAGGGGCCAAAGAGCCACATGTGGCTTGCGAGCTGCGGTTTGCCGAGCCGCAGTTTGCCGACCACTGGGTTAAAGCATCGCCTGATATGCCAAGGTTGCAGGTTCGGTCTCTGGTCAGGGCACATACAAGAACCAACCAATGAATGAATGAATGAATGGAATAACAAATCGATGTTCCTCTCTCCCTCCCTCTCCTTTTCTCTCTCTCTTCCTCTAAAATCAATCAATCAATAAAAAATGTTTAAAACACGCAACCCTTTTCAGATAGGCCAACCCAGGATCAGACCACCAAGAGGCAGAGCAGGAAAGAAAGCAGTACGTTTTGCAGTGTCTCTTCCCAGTGGCCAGGGACCCCCCTCTCAGAGGAACTTCCCACATCAGCCACCCCCCCCCCCAAGAGCCACGCCCAGCGCTGTCTCCTGCACTCTGAAAAGAAACCAGCCCTCTACGTTCACAAGGAGTTTTTGTACTTACTTTCCTGCAAAAGGCATTTTGATTAAAACAATGGAAAGGCGTCTGATTTCCCCATAGAGCAGCCGTAACGGGGGCCACGTCTGTCCAACGGTCTGTCGTCTGATGACTTGCAGAGATGGCAGCAAAACAGCACAGTCAGTGAATTCGGAACAGATTTGAGGGCCGTGAGGTGTGAGGCCTTCCAAGGTGTGGGGAAAGCATTTAAGCTGGGAGCATAATGACAACGTCTTTAACTTCTATCAAACATCGTTCCTGAAGAGGCTCAGGGGAAAGTGTGGAATCTATGAAAGCTGATACTGGGAGAGATAAGGTGCAAAGCGAGCAGAGGCGAAAGCAGGTCGCCAAGCAGAAAACAGTGAGCAGTGCGGTGGGCACCGTGCCCGCTGGAGAACCACGGGGCAGGCGCGGTGTGGGGGACAGGGAGTGCGGCCCGTGCAAATCGCAGCCTCAGGCTGAAACAAGCCCTAAATGAAATAAGCCCTCAGAGGCCATAAAGCATTTAGCCTGTGAGCAAGAAATCTTGCTTCCCAAGATACTATGAGCAAGAGTGAGTGAGAAAAGGAAGGGAAGAAGAAAGGGAGGGGTGAGAGAGAGAGAGAGAGAGAGAGAGAGAGAGAGAGAGAGAGATTGATAAAGAGAGAGGGAGGAAGGAAGGAAGAGAGGGACAGAGGGAGGGAAATTTCCCTATTCATCCTCATTATCCTCAAGGCAAATGGCCATGCCCAGTGCAAACTTCCCCCCCACCCCATGACTTGAGAATTAAGACAGAAAAAAATTCACCCACCTAGAACAAAATAAATAAAATCTGTCAGTTTAGTGTTTTGTTTCAGGCCTTGCAGAAACGCGGGCCTCCTGCAGCTGGGAGGCATCAGGGAGCAGCAGGTCATTGCGATAGGATGCTGGGGAGGTGGGGGGGCCCCGGGGGGGGGCACCCCAGCTGTGGGAGGCTGCAGGAGCCACAGGCGAACCACCGCCATCTGGAAAATGCACAATCTGTCCTCAGAGGTCACTGGGTACAAGTGGGTGGATCACCGAGGCTTCTACTAGGGAAAGAAGTCCTCATTATTTTATAATAAAGGTAAATACGCCCTGGGTGGTGTGCTCAGTGGTTAGAGTGTTGTTCTCCCCCCCGCCCCCCAAAAGGGTCCCAGGTTTGATTCCTGGTCAAAAGCCTGTACCTGGGTTGTGTGTTCCATCCCAGGCCCCAGTTGGGGCTTGTGTGGGAGGCAACCAATTGATGTGTCTCTCTCACATCTCTGTTTCTCTCTCTCTCCCCCTCCCTTCCTTACACTCTCTCTAAGAGCAATGGAAAAAATATTCCTGGATGAGAATTAATAGAAAAATATAAAGTAAAGTTAAACACATAAGAAAGATTAAGTGATCATTTTATTTGAGGAAGACAAGCAAGGCTTTGTATCAGACTCTCATTCAAGTATGTGGAGAAGATGTTGAAAGATTTCTTTTCCTTTGACTAAATTGCATACATTTATTGAACACTTACTAAGCTCCGGACACTGCACGGAGCCCTTACTAATCATGATTTGACCTCATATCAGCCAATCAAACAAACAATGTTATTGAGACCCCATAACAGGGGAGGTAGACAAAAGCCAAACGCTAAAACAACACAGTAGAGATGCCTTTTCTGCCCTCCCAAAGCTCGTCAACATAATTGGGGAAATTAAATGTGCAGTCATAAACATCAAAAAAGTACAAGGGAATATGTTACGGAATGATGATGGTTGGCAGGAGACGGGAGGCAGGGATCTGGAAGGTCCGGTTCCAGACAACCTTCTGCATCTGAGAACTTGGGAAGAAACACGAGTAGACCATCCAGGTGGGAAACTGAAATAGTTGCAGACAGTCAGAACACAGGGGAAAGGCGCTGTCATTGTGCGGCCCGCTTCCACATGTTTATCCACGTAAAACAAAACCCAGGCCGTAGCTTCCATTTTCTGTATTTTCCAGTTTCTCACACACACAACAAATTCTCCATATAAAGATACTTCTTTTCAGTGAGTGACATATTGAATCATTTTGACACACACACACAAAAAAATCCCAGCACACACACCCCCAATTTGGCTATCCTATATAATAAAAGGGTAATGTGCAAATCGACTGAACGGCTGAACAACCAGTTGCTATGATGCGCACTGACCACCAGGAGGCAGACGCTCAACGCAGGAGCTGCCCCCTTGTGGTCAGTGTGCTCCCACAGGGGGAGCACTGCTCAGCCAGAAGCTGGGTAACGTCTGTCAAGCGCAGCGGGGGTGGTGGGAACCTCTCCCACCTCCGGGGCAGCACTAAGGATGTCCGACTGGCTCCCGGACTGCGAGAGGGTGCAGGCCAGGCTGAGGGATCCCCACCCCAGTGCACGAATGTCGTGCACCGGACCTCTAGTTTATAATGATACAACTAATCAGATCATTGTCAATTTTCCCTCTTATTTTTAGCTACATGAACTCAAGTACTTATCTGGAAATCTTGGATTTAAAAATATATACGATTATATGCAGTTTCTTGGAATGGCCCAATAGTTGAGGCTTCAATCAAAATCTGTTCCATGAGCCTCTTGTCATGTCAGTATCATGTGGTTGTGTTTTGCTTTGTAGTTTCAATTTCACTTCAATGTCTCTGTGAGCCGGGGTGGGTGGGGTTGGGATTACTGACATTACCACCCGTGTAATTAGTGCAGAGGCATGTGCTAGGTGGCTGCATTGCATACATGGAACCACATTGCTCATTTTTTTGTGTGAAAATGGAAACTCTTACCTTGAAGGATAATTATTACAGTTTCCCTGTAAGAGTAAAGTAACTATCAAACAACCTACCTCCGGGAACAAATGCGCATCATACTTCCGTGAAATTTGCACGCGATACAGGTCGGGTAGTTAATAAAGCCATAAAGCAGGCCCCGTGTGACGTGCCAGACAGCGGGTATTCGGCTGACCTTGTGGTTAAGAGAGCGGAAGATGTTTATTGCCACAAGCCATCCTTCTCCATTCGAGAGGCCGTTCATCGCCAGCTCTTTGTAAATAAACATATAACCTTTGCAAAGGTAATTTAAGGCTGTGCCTTCGAGAAGAAGCTAAATGCACCGGGAGGGAGAGCGGAGATAAAAAATCTCATGAATAACCTGGAAGGCTGCAGGCTAAGGTGGTTATTAAGTCCCAAGCTGTTTTGCCTTCACTTTTCCTCGCCACAGAAATAAAAACAATTATTGCTGTGATGCTCTAAAATTAGACCACATTTGTCGTTTTTAAAGGCGGATACAACTAAAGGTGAGCTCAGCCGTGAAAGGGGGAAGCAAAGAAAACATTGGTGCCCAGGCCCGCCCTCTGCGTGCGGCATCAGCCCGGAGGAGAACCATGTACAAGGTTATACGCAGGGGCCCTGGCAGAAGGGGCCTCCTCAAAGGGGTTTAAGAAATCCCATGGGATGCCCTGATTGGCTTGGCTCAGTGGATAGAGCATTGGCCTGTGGACTGAAGGATCCCAGGTTTGATTCCAGTCAAGGGCACATGCCCGGGTTTCAGGCTCAATCCCCAGTGGGGGCGTGCAGGAGGCAGCCGATCAATAATTCTCTCTCATCATTGATGTTTCTCTCTCTCTTTCCCTTCCTCTCTGAAATCAATAAAAATATATTTTTTAAAAAGAAAAGAAAAGAAATGCCATTGAAGCCCGGTGGTGTGGCTCAGTGGATAGAGCATTGGCCTGTGGACTGAAGGGTCCCAGGTTCGATTCCAGTCAAGGGCATATGCCTGGGTTTCAGGCTCAATCCCAAGTGGGGGCGTGCAGGAGGCAGCTGATCAATGATTCTCTCTCATCATGGATGTTTCTGTCTCTGTCTCCCTCTTCCTTCCTGTCTGAAACCAATAAAAATGTATTTACAAAAAAAAAGAAAAAGAAATCCCATTGGATGGTTTCCTAGGGCAGCAGTGGTCCAGCGCATGTGGTCCCTGTGGCGCAGACACTGCGGCTGAACCGCCTGCCCGGGATTGGCTGCAGCCCCCCAGGAGGCGACCTGCATTGTTCCCGAGGGGGAACCTTCGTGGAATGTCCTGTGCCTTCCAGAAACCCAGGGGCTATGAAACGGGTTTACTCCCTGCCCCTTTCTGCAGCTGCGCAGAGTGACTCCCTGAGTAACCAAAGAGCAGTGACCAAAGGCCCCCCCGCGGTGCGGCTGGAGGAAAAGTCGTGGCTGCCGCAGCGAATTGTGCAAAGGCGGCTTTTCCTGAGAACATGCAAGTGTTCCCACACTTTCCTCAACTTAAGAAAGGTGGGGCCGGTCCCTTAATTACTGAGATAATTGCCTTAATTCTCTCCTCACTTTGTGTGTAGCTGTGGCTTTGAATCTTATGCTTTATCCATTAGGTCATTGTAATTAGAAAAAGAACTGAGTTATGACCCAGTGAATCCCAACCTAGCCTTTTTTAACAGTGTTGTGAAGAGTGAGAATATATATATACACATACACATATAAATACCCATGTACATATATATGCATACACACATATGTATGTACATACATCTATAGAGTGAGAATATGTATAAAATATAAAATTATGTCAAATTTATTTAAAATATATACTATATTACATTTGTGTATACACACACATATATATACTAGTATGTGTGTATGTATATATGTACATATATACATATGTGTGTGTGTATATATATAGTCATTACATGAAACAAAAATAGATTTCCAAGGGTGAAATGTTCTCACATTTGCAAGCGCAAAATTTGAGATTGCTTAACTGAGGAATCGAATTTCCTGTCGTGTAAATATTTGATTGCACTTACAAATAATCTAGCACCCCACCATGGATGCGTGTGTTTGCTTGTGTTTTATTTTCAAAGAAAAATATAAAAGCTGAGGCTGAGGGCGGTTGGCTATGAGAAGGCAGAGTGACAATGGGATACCTTTGCTCTGTTCTCCACGTCTCCATGGACCACGGTCTTCCGTGGCTGGGAAGCCTCCCTCCCTCTCCTGCCTCTCATCATCCTGAGGTGAAGGGCGAGGTCCAGGCCGGGGTGCAGGAGACAAGATGCCCTCTATCCCCCCAGCCCCCCTGTTTTCACGATAAAGTCACTCATGGCTGGCTTTGTGTGTGGAGCCTGTGGCAATTCTGTGCAGGCCTGGCTTTCATTTTAATGCTATTGTAAAATGTCTAGAGATGCGTAGCTATAAGGCACCATAAAGTTTAAGATATTATTGTTAAAAGGACACGGCAAGGCTATTCATAGCAAAGGTTCAGCGCGGAGCTGAAAAGCCGGAGGACAATCCAAGAGAGATTTTGTTGTTTTGATTTCCACGTCTTTCTTTCAGCAAGAATATAAGTGCTTGAGGTACACAGGGACTCCACATCAGCTTTCCTTTGTTCTAGACAAGTTATCGTTTGAACTAAAAAGCATCAAAGCATATATCACCCTCAGAACAATTAAGGAGAGCAGTATGTATTTATTTGTTTTAAATTCTCACCTGAGGATATTTTTCCATTGCTCTTTTTTAGAGAGAGTGGAAGGGAGAGGGAGAGACAGAGAGAGGAACATTGGTGTGAGAGAGACACATCGATTGGTTGCCTCCCGCATGCACCCCCGACCAGGGCTGAGGATGGAACCTGCAACTGAGGTACATGCCCTTGACCGGAATCAAATCAGGGACCCTTCAGTCTACAGGCCGACACTCTATCCACTGAGCCAAACCGGCTAGGGCAGTGGTCGGAAAACCGCAGCTCGTGAGCCACATGTGGCTGTTTGGCCCCTTGAGTGTGGCTCTTCCACAAAATACCGACTTCTGCGCATGGGCCACGAAGTTTCAATCGCACTGTACGTGTGCACCCGCACATGGTATTTTGTGGAAGAGCCACACTCAAGGGGCCAAAGAGCCGCATGTGGCTCGCGAGCCGCGGTTTGCCGACCACGGGGTTAGACCATACGAAGCCCACCTGCTGTGGTGACCACATTTGGAAAGCACGGGCATGCCTCGTTGCACTGTGCTTCCCAGATACTGTGGTTTTTACACATCGAAGGAGCTTGACCATGTGACTGAACGGCTACCATCTCTGGAAAGATCTTCAATGGGTGAGGCGTTGCTTCCGTGGATGAGCAAAGACAGTGGTTTCTTGAGACGGAATCTGCTTCTGGCGAAGGCCATGTGAAGATCGTTGGCATGACAACGAGGGACTTGGGTGATGACCACACTTAGTTGATGAGGCAGCAGCAGGGCCGAGGGAATTGACTTCCGTTCTGAAGGGAGTTCTGCTGTGGGTGCGATGATGCTCTCAACAGCATCCCACGCTCCATGGAAACCATTCATGAACGAAGAGTCCGTGGATGCGGCCAACTTCATTGTTGTCTCATTTTAAGGAATTCCCACAGCCACCCAGCCTCCAGCAGCAACCTCGCTCCACCAGCCGTCAGCATCCAGGCTAGACCCTCCACCAGCACAAAGATTACACTCGCTGAAGGCTCAGAGGATGGTTAGCATTATTTTAGCAACAAACTCTTCTCTTTTTTTGAATTCAGGTGTAGAGATTGTTTTGTAGACGTAATGCTTTGGCACACTTAATAGTCTACGTAGCTTTTATGTGGAAACATAACTTTTACGTGCACTGGGAAACCAACAAAAATATGTTGCGATACTTGCTTCACTGTGGTGGTCTGGAGCCGAACCCGCAATATCTCCGAGCGATGCCTGTGTTCGATCAATATCCAAAGTGCGTCAAGTCTCATGATAGTCACTTCATCCAATACAGCACTCACCACCCCCCCACAATTCCACACTGTATTCAGTCTAAGCATCAAGTGTAAGTCAAACCTTCAGTCTGTGTATCGTTACGAAACAAAGGAAAATGGAAAGGCCATTACCAATGAAACTATGGCACATGGCTTCTTACCACTTCGAATGTTGATGTCACACGTATTGAGAGGGTGCTTTCAGACCTGCGTACACCAGTTGTTGCCAGCTTTCATTCTTGCATGTGGAGGGGTGTACACATACACGTGACTGAGCTGAGGGATGCTGGGTACTTCCTCATAGTCAAGTGTGACTGTCCTGTGTCACTTCTGTCCTCCATGTCCTTGATGTCGGTGCTCAGTGACCGTCTCCAGCACTGTCCTCTCTGCCGTCAGGACAGATGGGGAAATAATCTTTTTCTTTTTTTAAAAGGAGAGAGAGGGGGGAGAGAGAGAGAGAGAGAGAGAGAAAGGGAGAGAGAGAAACATCAATGATGAGAATCATTGATTGAATGCCCCCTACTGGGGATCAGAATCAAACCTGGGACCCTTCAGTCCGCAGGCCGACACTCTATCCACTGAGCCACACCAGCTAGGGCTGAAATAACCTTTTAAGAAAATAACTAGTTGGTAAAACGGGAATGTCGTTCAGTATTTTCTCACTTGGTCTACGGCGATGCGATCTGATCTGGGTTTCTGTCTAATTGCCCCGTACATTTTAGTGTGAATTTTGAACACTTCCCAAATGGAGAAATTGAACAGGTGAAACAATAGTGGGTTTTTCTCAGTGGGGCTATGATGATGCCAAGGACTAGAACTATCTTTCTCTTTGTTGTTGAGGACATGACCTTGGTCTAAACTCCAAGGACACCCTCCCCAGCCTTTTCCATCTTCATAAAGGGGTGAGCACAGCGTGCTCAGGTGTGGATCTTCTAGAAATTTCTCCCAAATGTCTCAGAACCACCCATACGTGATGGACCTCTGTCCCACCTTCTAGCGAGCTGGCCTTTTCCTGAACAGGAGGAGGGGACGCACATCTGGAATAGACATGAAAGAGTATTTGACAGCCTCTGTTCTCCCCGATCCCACCTGCCATTCACATTACGAAGAAATGAGTACTTACACCTCAGTTGATCTACGTTTCTCTGATTAGATTCTGTTGACAAGGTGAAATTATCCATTAAGGAAAGCCTGGCTAGAGGTGAAAGACATCCTCCTTCTCCTTCCATTTCAGACCCCAGAGGAACCTGATGAGCTCAACCTCAAACCAACATTGAGACACCCAGGCTCAGATTTCTTTCAGCCCAAATCTGACATCTTGATGCAGATAGAATAAGGGTTTAAAGATGGTTTTAAAAGACATTCATTGGTGTTTTTGAATGCCAAAAAGGTTTTATTTAAAAATAAATTCAACCCTAGCTGGTTTGGCTAGTGGATAGGGCTTCGGCCTGTGGACTGAAGGGTCCCAGGTTCGATCCTGGTCAAGGGCATGTACCTCAGTTGCAAGCTCGATCCCCAGCTTCAGTCATGGGTGTGAGCGGGAGGCAACCAATCTATGTCTCTCTCACATCGATGTTTCTCTCTCTGTCTCTCCCCCTCCCTTCCATTCTCTCTAAAAATTAATGGAAAAATATCCTCAGGTGAGGATTAATAAAAATAAAATATATTTTTTAAAAATAAAATAAGATATAAACAAGTTCAGCCTGCCAGGGTGGCTCAGTGGTTGAGCATCAACCTATGAACCAGCAGGTGACAGTTCGATTCCCAGTCAGGGCACACGCTCAGTTCGCAGGCTCAATCCCAAGTAAGAGGGCATGCAGGAGGCAGCCAATCGATGTTTCTATCTCTCTCTATCCCTCTCCCTTCCTGTCTCTCAAATCAATAAAAACATATTTTAAAAATAAAAACAAGCTCCATGAGTTAAGTTTAAATGAATCAGAAACATAAGGGTCAAATTTTCCTTAATATACACTTGGGCCTAAAAATTAAGGGAGAAGTACTAGGAAACAAAAGAAACTTTCTCTGGTTGTGGGAACTAAGAACATTTGGCAAGAAATAGGCAACATTGGCCAAAACCGGTTTGGCTCAGTGGATAGAGCGTCGGCCTGCGGACTGAAGGGTCCCGGGTTCGATTCCGGTCAAGGGCATGTACCTGGGTTGCGGGCACATCCCCAGTGGGAGATGTGCAGAAGGCAGCTAATCGATGTTTCTCTCTCATCGATATTTCTAACTCTCTATCTCTCTCCCTTCCTCTCTGTAAAAAATCAATAAAATATATATTAAAAAAAATAGGCAACATTGGACAAATCTAAGGTATAGTCAGTTTCACTCCTCATTGATGGACGGGCCGGTGGGCACCAACTCCTCATTGATGGAAGGGCAAAGTGTCATGATAGATGATCTTAAAGAAACTCTTATATGTGCACACAATTCTTTCATTCTGGTAAAATAAAATTTAAAAAGAAGAAGAAGGATAGAGACATACGCTGAAAATATTCTGCCCAGCTTCTCATGGTATATTAAAAGCATACTATACAGAGCGACATCGACTCAAAGTGTGGAGGTTTAACCCCAGGGAGAGAAAATTATGGTTTTCTCCATTTATCCATGAACCCTGCAGCTGGTAAGACTGCTCTCTGTTAGTAATTACACCGAACAGATGAGGGGATTTTTACTTTTTTTTTTTTTTTCGTATTTGACCTGCAGTTAAACAAAATTTGCTTGTTTTATTTTTGGTTAAAAAATGATGAGGCAGCAGCAACCCCAGTTTCACCCCAGAGCTGTTGATTTTTCCCCCTGCTTCCTAATTTGTTTCAGATATGCGCTCCGTTTTAGTGGGAAGCGGTTGCAGCCAAGACCTTCGGGGGCTTTATCTGCAGTTTATTTTGTTAACTCCGAGTTGAAGATTGTTGCGAGGTGGTTGTTTCGCTTCCTTGCGAACTTTGCAGCTCATCTCGCTTTTAGGAAACAGATTTCAAGCGACAGAAAGGGGAGGATGGGTTTGGAGGAGTCCGAAAGTGCCAACCGCGGTCTCAGACCAGGGATAGTGATAAGAGGGATCATAAAATAATACAAGCGGATTCGCTGCCTTCAAGATTTAGAGCATAGTTCACGCTCCACTCCCACTCCTCCCCTTGTAATTCAGATTTAACACTCATAAATGAGAGGAACTAGAGATAATTGGCCAGAATCAAGCATTACACAGCAGGCATTTCACAAGCTGGCCCCGCCAAGCAACTGCAGCCCCTGCGCATTGTAACTGAGGAGCTCAGAACAAAAAACAATGGTTCATGAGGTGGAAAGAATGCGGTACAGCACCCCGTTGCCCTCGCTGGTATTTATAAAGTTTTGGCAAAATTTCATAACAAATTTTTAAATAATGTGAAAGTGGCCTGTTTCCGGTCTCTGCCCTGCACCAGGCCTGCCCTGAGGATGTTGTGGTCGGGGCAAGTGGCCAAAGATTCTGCCTGGCAACAGCCCGGGAACAGAAAGGCGGCTAGGGAGCCTCAAGTTTTTACGCTGCTTCCTCGTCTCCCGTCTCAAGGAGCCTTTATGTCTGTCCTTCCCTTCGGTCGCCATCCCCAGCCCTGCAGACCAAGCTGCTTTTATTCTCCTGATGATGAAAACAAGATTTAAAAATAGGGGACTTGCCCTAGTTGGTTTGGCTCAGTGGATAGAGCATCGGCCTGTGGTCCAAAGGGTCCCAGGTTCGATTCCAGTCAAGGGCACATACCTCAGTTGTAGGCTCCTCCCCAGCCCAGGCCCTGGTTGGGGCTCGTGCAGGAGGCAACCAATCGATGTTGCTCTCTCACATCGATGCTTCTCTCTGTCTTTCCCTCTCTCTTCCACTATCTATAAAAATCAATGGAAAAAAATATATCCTTGGGTGAGAATTAAAAAAGAAGAGAAGAAGGAGGAGATAAAACTAAAAAAAGAAAGAAAGACTTGACCAAGGACATAGCTGATAAAGATTATTATAGAAATTTACACCCACGTTTCTGATCCTCAGGCCAAATAATTTTCCATCAAGATTCAGATAGGAAATTCACTACACTAAATCCTCTTCCTCCTCTTCCCGGTAGCCCCCCACAATCACAGGATTCTGTTCATCACCCCAAGATCACCACTGGAAGAATGTTCCCCACTGGATATGCCACAGCAACGGATGATTAATCGAAAGCCTATTATTTCATAGAAATTAGATCTCTCCATTCGCTGCCAATGTTTGTTTTAATACAGAAAAACAAATCATCTCATTTAAAGGCCATTGTGAAACATTCAGGCTGATGGCATATTTTGCTGCTATCATTCAAGTTCAAAGGAAATCAGCCCTAATCTATGAAATTCAGCCACACGTAGACCGGCCTCCATGACAGAGGTTTTACCAGCTGAAATGTATGCCACGCCCACTGGTGGGAGCACATGGTTCTGGAACAGAGGTTGTGAGACAAGGGAAATCTGGGTTAACATCTTACTCCTGCCATTTTGCATTTGTGTGACTTCGGGCACATCATGTCACCTCACTGAAAAGTAGTGTCTTCTGTCAAACTGTTCATTTAACCTGAGGGGGTTCTTGTGAGGATCCAGTTAGACAGCACGTAGACTATGTCCATAAAATGGAAGCCCCTTTGTTGGGTTCTGTTCTGAATCCTTTAACTCACGGAAGCTTCTGGAGCTTGCTCTTCTGCTTTGAGTTTCCAGATGTGGTCGTGGCCTGTGACTGTATCTGGGCAGTTGTCCTGTGACCAACTGAATTAGGGTGTAATTTGCATGGAATGAGATGGCTCAGACTTGGATAATGCTGGGATGTAGTTTTTCTCCTACACGCGCGACCTGCCACCACTGGCAGGTTGGGGTAAAGATAGCGGAGACTGGGGGAGAGGTAATATTTGGAATAAATATGACTAACTTCTTTATATTATTTCATTTAATCCTCTCAACAACCTGGAGTGGAACATTTAGCAATGATAACATTTTACATCAAGTAAGATCAGCAGTTTCTATAGTCAATCTCAGCCATTAGGACTGAAAGCTGTAAATGAATCCTTCAAGTATTTATCTTAACTCTCTGTTGCTCTTTGTTCACTGTAAATGATCAGACCTTGGATAATTTATTCAGTTAACTCGTACTAAGGCCCAACCAGATCCTTCAGATCTAAATGATTCACACTGTCTTGCAAATTAGCCCAACATTTAAAAGAACACGCCCACTTCTCCTTGCCTTTTTGCTTAGGGTTTCATCTACAGTAGGACAACCTACCTACCATAAAATTGGGAGCAAATGCCTCCTGGCTTGCCCCATCTTGGGGCTGGAAGGAGGTAAAACAGTGTTTTCTGGTTTTGATAAAAACTGAATGAGAGGCATTATCAAATATTTCAGGGCCTTCCAGCAAAGAACTCTTTGGAGGTTCAAATACAGGATAATTCCATGGTCCTAAAAAACTGAAACTTAAGGATGAAGGGTTATCCGCCTAAAATATAACAAGAATCTTCTATTTTATTTTGTTATTGTGTTCATCTTCACCCAAGAATATGTTTTTATTGATTTTTTTTTTAGAGAGTGAGAAAGGAAGAGAAAGAGAGAGAGAGAGAGAGAGAGAGAGAGAGAGAGAGAGAGAGAGAGAGAGAAACATTGATGTGAGAGAGAAATGTCGATCAGTTGCCTTCTGTATGCCCCAACCAGGATCAAACCCAAAACTTAGGTATGTTCCCTGACTGGCAGTCAACTCGCAAGCTGTCTGGGATGACACCCCAACCAACTGAGCCACCCTACCTACCATGCCAGAATCTTCTATTTAAATGGCTTTTCAATGTGGAGGGCTCTTTCAAAGCCAAATATCATAAATACAATTCTAGGAGAGACCAAAACAAGGTACAGCTGAAATTATAAAATTTTTAAAAATTGCCTGAAGACTCATCATCATTACATTTTTCTCCACTGAATAGCTCTCTTATCTGTTAACTAGCTATTTAATCATTCTTGATATATACTGGGCATAATATAAAAATAACATGTGCATGAATATTAATACTTCCTTGAGCTCCGAAGACAATTTAGCTGAAGATCAAAACACACTGATAAATACTTTATATGTGGTAACTTTCAAGAATTGAATAGGGTTCTAATCAAAGCAGGAAAAACCCAACAACAAACATGTCTTACGCAAAATCAAAATGTGATTGCCATCTTGAAAGTGTTCCTCAATTTTAGAGTCAGAAATTTAGGACTTTAGACAATCCTGTGCCATTTCAAAATTGTGGTTTTTTTAGTGTTTCTAGTTCAAACCTACTTCCTAGTTTAAAGTTAAGGATCCACTGGCCTTGAGGATCCACTTACCTTGAGATAGAAGGCAATCCTTCCCAGAGCATGCAAACATCTGAGGTTCTCCCAAAACACACCAGGTACATGCCACACAGTGATAGGAATGGAGCCAAGAATTTAAAATAGAATTGCTCTGTTGCCCCGCCAGTGTAGCTCAGTGGTTGAGCATCAGCCCATGAACCAAGAGGTCACTGGTTCGATTCCCAGTGAGGGCACAGGCCCAAGTTGTGGGCTCGATCCCCAGTAGGGGGCCTGCAGAAGGCAGCCTGCTAATGTTTCTCTCTCATCGATGTTTATATCTCTCTATCCCTCCCTCTTCCTCTCTCTCTGTTTTCTCTTTTTTTCTTTACTGTATTTTTCTTGTACCCACTAAACCACCAAAATTTGAGGGTGAAGATATTCCAGACCAACCCATTTTACTTGTTGCAAATTGCATCAGTTCAGCCAAATTCTTTTACATACAAGAACAGATGGTATGATATTTTATCATAAAATGACTTTTCCTTTGCTTTAATGTAAAAAAAAAATTCCAACCCCACATGACAGTCTATCTTTCACAGACCTCTGGCCCGTACTAATCTGAGCTATTTCATCTCTCTGATCTAATTTGTGGTTGAGTATGGTTTCTTTTGTGCCTGTAAATGTACCAGATTAGAAAGCCCTTTTACAAATGGAAATATCTTTTTCTATTTGCACAATATGTGTGTGTTTAAAAGGAGGGGGAAATAGTTTACCTGCATTTGTAAGCGAGGTTCCATTGTTCAGAAAATGGACTTGCTACTTAGCACATTTTTCTTTCGCTTCAAAATTAATTATAGAACCTACTCGGATGTGTACACTCTGCCCGTGTGTACACAAAGTGGACATTGGAAGAAATCTCTTGAATATTTCAGGCAGAAAAATACTTTATTGAAGACATACAGTCGATTAAGGGAAAGTAGAGAATTTTGTTTGCGTTAAGAGAATTGTCTGATGTTAATTTCATTCTTGTGTGGGGAGAGTCATCTTTTAAATAATTCATGTCTCCTTATGACCAAGTTTTTTTCCTTTGCTCATATGTACTTTAGAGATGATTATAGAAACTGAACCTGCAACACGTTACTATGAAAATGTAAGACCACTCGCTGAATTTCCTAATATCCCACCATTTTTCTTCTCTCTCTTTCAACAAGGTTATGTTTTTACCTCAGCATGTATGATGTTCAGGACCACCAAATTGATAGAATTTAAGGAAATTAAGGTTTTGGGGGGTTTGCTCTGTGTGTGTGTGTGTGTGTATTTGTGTGTGTGTGGTTTTCACTTTGAAAAATGGAGTGTTTAGCCCAGCCACTGTGACTCAGTGGTTGAGCGTCAAACCTATGAACCAGGAAGTCACAGTTGTATTCCAGGTCAGGGCTCATGCCTGGGTTGCGGGCTCCATCCCCAATAGGGCGCATGCAGGAGGCATCTGATCAATGATTCTGTCTCATCATTGATGTCTCTATCTCTCTCTCACTCCCTTCCTCTCTATATATAAATAATAAAACATAGTTGTTGTTGTTTTTTAAGGAAAATGGAGTGTTTAGTTTCTGGGTTATATCTAGTTTCCTTAAAAGGGAAGACGCTAGTAGGAATGAGCTAGGAATGACAAAGTTTAGTCAAATCAAGGTATCCATTTAGCACGATTCGCTTTATAACTCGTGTTAATTGGCAATTGCAGGTGGTCTTGGTAGAGAGACAAATAACTGAACGGAAAGAAGTCACGGTCCCCAAGGTGGACCTGCTAGTCCCCAAGCAGCGTTCCAGTAACAAGAACACTGGGTTGTTCAGCTAATTTCTTCAACCTGCCGCGGAGGTAGAGAGGGGATCCAGGCTCGGCTGTTGGGGTGCTGTCTGTCACCATCACCAAGTGCAGTCCCAAGAAACCAAAGGAAACTATGTCAGGCCCATTTGGGGCGTCTTTCGGATTCACAGCCGATTCACCACGTCCCACGAAGGGCTTGCAATAAAGAGTAATATGCTGGGGAGATTAAATCATGAATGGGGACTGTTAATTACACCCGCATCGCTTTAAAGCTGCAGCAGATCCTCTCCCTGCCCTTTGCCGCACATTTTGCACGCCTGCCGGTTCCTCTGGCGCGGCTGCTCGGTCTGTTTCTCCCTAATCTCCCGCCCCTCGCACTCCACTACCCACTTCCAAGCGCAAACACAAATGTAAAATGTAAATTGCGGCCTAGATTGCTGCTGCTGGAGTGTGGAGAGAGACCGGCTTCTGGAACTGCCCCGATGAGCCAAGATGGACCAACTCCTCTGTTACCCATCACTTTCCTCTTGGGCTTCCCGTCCGGTTTTGTTCTTTGGCCAATCGTGTTCATTTCTCCTGCTAATTTACATAGAAGGGAATGGTCTGCATTCCAGACCTCCAAGCCCACTTACTTAGCATTGTAATTTTTTTTCTTTTTTTTTCTTCCCCACGCTAAAGCCTGCAGGATAATTTAGCCCCATTTCCCGCCTGCAATAAGCATCTATGTTACGGTGGCATCCCCAAATTCTTCAAGTATGAGCAGTATGATAATGTACTAAACTGACTTTCCACCCCTGTCCTCTAAGAGCTTTTTATCAAAGAAGGGGTCTCGTTGTTCTCAACTCGAAGGCTCCCTACTGTCAATCAAAAATGGGAGCACATGTCCCCCACCCAGTGGTCTTGGAGCATGAGGCGTGGTCATCATGGCAGCTGATGGTGTAGGGCAGTGATGGCAAACCTATGACTTGCGTGTCAGAGGTGACACGCGAACTCATGTTTTTGGTTGATTTTTCTTTGTTAAATGGCATTTAAATATATAAAATAAATATCAAAAATATAAATCTTTGTTTTACTATGGTTGCAAAAATCAAAAAATTTCTATATGTGACACGGCACCAGAGTTAAGTTAGGGTTTTTCAAAATGCTGACACGCCGAGCTCAAAAGGTTTGCCATCACTGGTGTAGGGTGAGGACTGGCAGGACACGAGCTGGAAAGAAAGATTATGTTCCAATCATGGTAGCTCTTAGGCACTAAGAATTTAGATTTCACCCCAGTAGCAGCAGGAAGGAATCAAGGAAACATTGATTGTTAGAAACGTTGTCCCCTATTGCATTCTTTGGCTGGGATAAGAAGTTCTGATGGTGACACAGAGAGGAAAGCTGTTGCGACCATCAGAACAAGCCATGCTGTGCCCCCGATGGAGGCAGTGGGAGTGTGTGAACAGAGAAAAGGGCCTGATGTTGGTGTCATTCCTGAGGCAAAGCGATGGGTGGTACTTCTGGATGGTTCTTCTGTTCTGTTGAAGGGGTGGGTGGGAAAGAAGGGCTCCAAGTAAATAGATAATGACTTCCTTAACAGAGGCGACAGGAGAAAGAACAGATGTTGCCAACAGTATCCCAATTTAATTGGAGCTACAATGACCGGGAGAGACTTAGGGAGAGATAAGCTGCCCGCTGACAGTTGAAAACACAGCCTGGCTTTGCACAGTGGAGTCAGGGCCGGAGAGAGAGGTCGGTGAGAAAGCCATAGAGTTCTTGGAATTGCCACACAGAGAGTGTAAGGTGAATAGATCTGGGAACAGGGACATAGAAACAACCAGCGTTTAAGGAACAGGCAGTGGGTGGCGGGCGGAGTCAGTGATTCCATCTGAGAAGAAACTAGTGCAGAGAAAGTCAGAGCAGGAGTCTCGCTGTCACATCCAAAGGGAGACCTCGCCAACGGAGGGAGCAGCTGGAGAGCAGGTGACAGGTGAACGCAGACTCCACTGCAGGTGGCGACGTGGGAGTCGCCCCTCCAACAGTTTGCCCCCTGAAAGCTATGACAACCCCCGGTAGGCTTTGGGAGTCAGTATTAAAATTTTTATTGTTTTGTTTTTTTAAAATATATATATTTTACTGATCAGAGAAAAGGGGAGAGGGAGAGAAAGAAACATCAATGATGAGAGAGAATCACTGATCGGCTGCCCCCTGCACGCCCCTACTGGGGACCAAGCCCACAACCCAGGCATGTGCCCTGACCGGGAATCGAACCATGACCTCCTGGTTCATAGGTCAATGCTCAACCACTGAGCCACACCAGCTGGGCCATTTTTGTTTTGTTAAATCAGCAAAGAGAAATGAGTATTTTCCCCAATGATTTGTGTTATTCGGTCTTTGAGAATGCACTCAGAAATGAATCGAAGCAAAAAGGTTCTCAGCCTAAATAAAAAAATATAATTATACTAGTGATGTTGTGTCTCATGGAGCAAACGTGAACCTGACCTAAGGGTTGTTCTTTCGTCCTTATGTATATTTCTACTTTTATTTATTTGTCATTAGCTTTGGAATGCTGGTGAGTACTGACTGTGACTGGTGAACAGTGAGTCAGAAAATCATTACTTAGCCTGTACCGAGAAATCCTATGTCTACAGTGCTTACTTCTGTTCCCAAACTAATGCTTTATTTATTTAGCTGTTCCTTTTAGGAACATGAAAAGCATGTTTTTTAAAAAAACCCAAAATTAGCCTTGGGAACAGATGAATAAATGTGAAAACAATTTATCCCTTTAACGGCCTAATAAAATATGTTTTCATTATGCTAACTGACCCCGATAAATTCAATCGCCATCAGTTAAATATATCCATCATCCTTGAGAAGTATATCCAAATGTTTGCTCATTTTTGATCCTCAATGAGCCTTGGTCACATGATGATTATTAATTGTGACATCTATCCTATAATACTTTTTTGGCTTTCACTTTTACGAAGAACGGGAAGGAATCTTCACCTCAGAAAAGGAAATCCCACTTCAAGCCACTTCCACAGCTTAATTGAAGTCCATTTTCTCTCTCTTCATCAGCGCCTTGGATGCCTTCAGCAGCCACTTTCCATGACTTTCTACTGTCACAGAGTTAATGGCATCCATTTCCGTTTCTAACTGGGAAGCCCCAGGTATTGACTTGCCTCTTATGTGGTAGGAACTGCCGTTGTCCTATCCAACCCTCTGTAGAAGTGGCCACCAGCCCTAGCCAGTGTGGCTCAGTGGATAGAGCATAGGGCCGCGGACTGAAGGGTCCCGGGTTCGATTCCGGTCAAGGGGCACATACCTTGATTGCAGGTTCCCCAGCCCTGGTCGGGGTGCAAGCAGGAGACAACCAATCAATGTGTCTCTCTCACATCAGTGTTTCTCTCTGTCTCTTCCTCCTCCTCCACTCTCTCTAAAAATCAATGGGAAAATGTCCTCAGGTGAGGATTAACAACAGCAAAAAAAAGAAGTGGCCACCACCTTCTTCTAAGGATGCCCAGTGGATAGCATCGGATACAGGATGTCAGTTTGGCACCTCCCTGTGATTTCCGGGACTAGTCGGTAGGGTAAGTGAGGGAAGAGAGGGAGCTAGCTGGGTGCCCGTAACCCGGGTACCTCACGTTGCATCTGGACGTGAGTGCATCGGTCAGGACTGTGAGAAGTGGACAGTGTAAGCTAGAATGAGCCCTCTCAGAGTCGGGGGGTGGGGGGCAGGCACTCCCAGCTGGCCCTGCTGGCAGGCTTGGGGGACATCACGGGGGACTCCCCCAGGCAGCAGATATTGACGAATAACTAAACATGATTGATAGGCAGGCAACCCGAGAGAGCCTTCCTAGCCATTCCTTTCTTGTTCTTCACTCCGTAGCCCGTCACGTGGCTCTCTCTTCCTCCCTCCCCCCAGGGCCATGGCTGCTCCAGTCCCTAAAACCAGGAACACGTGCTCTCGTGTGCACATCTGGCCTGGGTAAGCCTGGCTCCAATTTAAAAACCTACATGTTGGTCCAATTCCATTATTGGACAAGGAAATTCTGTTAACTGGTGGGCTCATTTGCATGTCATTACCCAGAATGCCTACCCGGCTCACAGATGTTTCCCAGACGCGGGGTGAGGAGAGGGCGGGGGAAAGGTGAGGCTTTGGAAACAAACAGAGAGATTCGTGTATATGTTACTCGAAATTCTTTTCCCTCTGTTTTGTATCAAGAAACAAAATGTAATACAAAGTTATGAATTTTTACCTAGCTCCAAGACAAAAATCATCACCTTATTTCCAGGAAATTTAAACAAATGGAAACCAGAAAGCTACCCACCAGGTGATGTTCTATTAATTTATGCAGAAAAGCGAGCCAGTAACAGGCTCCCAAACTGTAGTTTCAACATTTGCCATGGAACTTTCCTTTTCGGGGGGAGGGGGGAGTCAAAGCTCTTTTTAAAAAAGTGACATTCAATTGAGAGAAGTGTTGAAGGTCTTGGTGGGACTAGATTTTGATAAAAGCCACAGTCTGCTTAGAAGGCTTTTAAATGGCAGTCACACCCGTCCTGCCTTCAAGCCTGAACTCATTTAGTTACTATGTAAACTCCTGTATTGTCTTCTGACTTCTGACAAACAGCAAAATGATTCTGGGCGACAGTCGCAAAACGGGGCTCTCTTCACAAAAAAATAAAAAAATATGACTTAGAGTGTCCAGAGTGAAAGGTTTTAGGGTTGGTTATCTTACTTATATTGTACAAAAGAAAGGAATGCTTCATTCACAGCAGACAGCCCAAAAAAATAAAAAGAAAGAAAAGAAAAGAAAAACAGACAGAGGAGAAAAAGAAATGAAATAAAATTTAAAAATAAAATAAAACAGTGTAATTGCTTTGGGGACCGAAGTTAAAATGCAGGTGTTTTGAGGGGAACATAAACATTTTTTCCTAAATGAGGCGTTGAGGGCTGGGAGAAGGGCAGTAAAATTAGTGGAATTACTGCCTGATTTTAACCAGATGATGGCTGCAGTTGGACACCAGCGAGTTTTCATTAGGGACCCTAATTTACAAGCCATTCAACACATTCCAGTGGAACTCAACAACTCCCCCAGGTCCTAAAGAATGCCAGCTCGCCCACTTTATGGCCGGGATGCCGAACTGGGAGGCTTTTAAAGGCCGGCGCACAAGCTCTGTGAACTGGGGATGTCCCAGGGAACCGACTTCTGACACGCACCTCACCCGCAGTTTACGACCTTGTGGCCTCTAGGTGCTGTGTGCTGGCAGGCATGGTGAGTCGGGAAGATGCTCCCATGATCCTCAAGGAATGTGACTTGTTTATACAGCCCGGTGATAGATTCGCTTCTCATCAGCACCAATAAAAAGGGGTCTAACCTTGTTTCCTTCAATATCGAGGCTTGCTGATCATGCAAGCGCAGTTGATAAACAGTTATGTGTAGCTTCCCAGCATTCCTAGGCCTGTTGGAGGCAGGATTTCTGTGGTGCATCCCTCATGGGTTGCACCAAGACATATATATTTTTTAAATATATTTTTATTGATTTCAGAGAGGAAGGAAGAGGGAGAGAGATAGAATGATGAGAGAGAATCATTGATTGGCTGCCTCCTGCATGCCCCCTACTGGGGACAGAGCCCACAACCTGGGCATGTGCCCTGACCGGGAATTGAGTTGTGACTTCCTGGTTCATAGGTCAACCAACACTCAACCACTGAGCCACGCCTGCCAGGCCAGTTCGTGTATTTTTATTGGGCTGTGTCGGCACACAGGGTTAGAGAGGGTCAGGAGTTCAAGTTCTGCTCAGAATCTCAGGGACCTGAGTCCTTCAAGAGTCACAAAATCTCTACCATGGCAGCAAGTGGCCTGAATGTCTCAGGGTTGTGTTCTGCTGAGCCATAACTTCAGGGGAAGTTGACACGAGCCATTTGTCAAGTCCTGTTTTCCAGGTCGTACCTGGAAAAGGCTGGCCTGTTGGTGGCCTGCAGACATCACTGTGTCATAGTCGCCTAGACCTGACCATGCCTTTCTATCTTTTCGCCGTGGCTGGTGGGGGGTGATGCATACTGTTATCTAGAGAATCTTTGTGTTTGTGTTTGCCCTTGTTTTAGCTGCACGGGATTCTATACCATAGTTGAAACTCAATTAAAGGTTGTTCTACACACCCTTCGAGTACTTCTTTGGTCATGGGCCCGAAACCATCATAAACAACAAATTGTGGCTAAACTTTAAGAGTCTTGTGTTTTAAAACCTGTATCGCGGAACAAGGGCTCCCCACCCAGTGTGCATAGAGACCAATGCTGTGGACCGGCTTTTGAGAAAAGAGAGAGCTTTTATCTGTGAGTTCAGCCAGCAAGGAGACAGGGGGCAAGGCTCAAATCTGCCTCCCCAATCCAGGTACGGGCGGGACTTTAAGGGGTTTCAGCACCAGATCACCCTGGACAGCGGATCCTCCGCTGATGGCAGAAAGGGCTCAGGCCTTGAGGTTCTGATCATGTCCGTCCTTTGGTTCAGTTAAGGGTTCCCAAGTGTTATTGTAAGTGGTGTATCCAAGGGCTAAACTCGGTTTCAGGTCACCTTGGAAAGAGGACAGTTTGAGTTGGTTCTGTTGGTTCTCTAGACAGCCAATACTAGAAGAAATAAATATTTAACATGTGTCTAGAGAGGCCACTGAAGGGACAGAATCATTTGCTATCACACATGACCTTGGATAATTTATTTCGTTTGCTTTAAGTTATATTGGGGTGAGAGAGGACATTAAAAGTTTTTCATTTCTGGTTTCTCCAATTCTAGACTACAGACAAACAATGTATTTTCTAGGCACATAAAACGACGGAATCGCTGAAACCGGTTTGGCTCAGTGGATAGAGTGTCGGCCTGCGGACTGAAAGGTCCCGGGTTCGATTCCTGTCAAGGGCATGTACCTGGGTTGTGGGCACATCCCCAGTGGGGGATGTGCAGGAGGCAGCTGGTCGATGTTTCTCTCTCATCGATGTTTCTGACTCTCTGTCTCTCTCCCTTCCTCTCTGTAAAAAATCAATAAAATATATTTTTTTTAAAAAAAGGACAGAATCATTATCTTTCTTAGATTCATGGAATCTTGATTTTCTAACTCATGGTCAAAGAATCAGGCTATCATTGTTTTCATATTTGCCCACAAAATTGTCTGCGACCTCTCATGAAAAAATTCTAGAAAGTGAATATTGGGGTTAGCATTACTTACTAGAGATGACATGGAGAATACCATTAAGTTGATGAGAAAATCATCCCATGTCCATTTCACTTAACGCTGACTTGAATGGTCTGGCCACCGGAAGTTCCTTTCAGACACGAAGAAAAGTCCCAGAATGTCCTGTGGAATAGTTTTGATTCTGCATATTTCTGGAAATATCTTGAAAATACTTGCCAAGACTTTATTCGTGTTGAACTTGATGGCTGTTTATATTTCATGTAGCGGAGCTATAAATCTCATTTATTCATTACAAAAAAAAACAAGAGCTGTAAAAAAACAAAAAAGAAAAAAACAAGAGCTGTATAATAATTATTATTGCCTTTGTTGTTTCAACAATTGTACTTTAAGTTAGATAACCCAGCTGTTAGGAATTCTGTGTTTTTGCATGTTAACTAGTTATATCAGAAGCTGGCCAGGCAATAACTTAAATTTCTAGGAGTAGGGACAAGTGGGGGGACTAGGAAGGAGTTAGGGCTGTAAGTAGCCCTTAAAGTTATATATCTATAATAATAAAAGTGTAATATGCAAATTGACCAAATGGCTGAACAGCAGAGCAACCATCCGGACGACCTTCCAGACGAAGCCGGGGCTGCGAGGGCCTACCCTTTCATGAATTTCGTGCATTGGGCCTCTAGTATATACATAATTTGTTGACTTTTTAAAAATACAAATTCTAAGAAGATAAAAATAACCTGTAATCCCACCACCCCGGGAAGTGGCATTTTGGTAAATATTTTACTGACTTTTGAAAACTCTTGATTGCATAGGGTATATGCTGCTTCGTAGCAGTTTTTGCTTCTTTTAACAGTATATTAAGACTGCTTCCCTTATCATGAAAGATTCTCCTGAAGCAAGATTGAGGATAGCTACAGAGCTATTCTATTACATGTACAAATTCCATCACATTGTGTTGGACATTGTTTTTTGGTTTTTTGGTGTTCACTATTTTAAATAATCCATAATCATGGGAAAATACATTGCAATGGCTACTTTACATGTAATCTTTGTGTATACTCCTGACTGTTCTTTAGGGTATCAGCATTTGAATTTTTATATTCACTTACTTAATTAAGGCTTTTGATTTGTTTTGACAAACTGCCACCAGAAATATTGCACTGATGTTGACTCTCATTAGCAATGTCCGGGAGAGGATTTGGGCTCACATAGGCCTTTGTAAAAAAATCTGTATATTTCCTGAGAAAACTACAACACGTTCAGAAATACCTTCTCAACAGCATAGGCGCTCCGTTCCGTCTGACCCGTGGTCATTTATTGTGTGTTTACTCTGCGCCAGAGTTTATACTGTCCCCTTACGTCGCATACGTCACCCGGTGTGATGCTTACAAGAATCCCACGGCATCCCCTCCATCTCGTCCCCGTGCCCTACAACGTGAGAGGGTAAACAACCTGCTTAGCGTCACACGGCTCCCACGCATCGAAGCCTGGCCTTGAACCGTGATCTGTTTTATTTCAAACTCCAGGCCCTTCACTAGCACTAAACAGCCTGCTTCTGTCTTGCTCTGGTACCTACCTCTTAACCAAACACGGAGCCTGCTGCTTTGTCCCACCCTGGCTCCTAAGCCGGGACAGAGAGGCTCTTGCCACCGTGAGCGTCCAACGGCTAATCTGTTCGATCTCCCGATTCCTGTTTTCACACCTTTTACCATTTGGCTTCAGCCTGGGCCCGGGCCCCGTCTGGGTTCTGTTCACGCTGCCAAGGGCCTGCTGAGTAACGTGACCGCAGGAGAAACAAACACAGGGAAGAGGCACTCAGGCCGCTGAAAGAAACGCACGCCACCCACAGCAACGGGGTGTCCGCCTGCGCTTACAGAAACGGGGCTTCCCCTCCTCGCCTGCTGGGAACGTTGCTAGCTCTGTGTGGAGGCTGATATTTCAACTTCACCCCAAGGTACGTACAGCCGGATGGGCTGCGAGATCATTGCGATTTGATGTGCAGCTCAGACCGCAAACCTGGAAGAGCTCGTGTTATCCCAGATGCATTATCTCCAAATCTGCAGGAACGAGGTCTTTCAGCGGGAAGGAGCTGGAAGGACCCTCCCTGGGAGCAGTAATAGCCACGTCTAATCCCTGCTCCGCCTGGGAAGGGAAAGGCTCGCCCACCTCCCGTGTTGGGACAAGCACCAGAATTCCTCTCGAATTCTTCAAACTCTGCACAGCACAGAGCAAGAGGAACCCTAAATATGAGTCATCCTTGAGTGATTAAAAATGGAATTCATCTTCCCAGAAGGAAAATGATAAACAGTTTGACATTCCAAAGGCAGGGGGAATGGCTTTGGCTTCATAGCAACGGAAAAGAGGATGGCTTCTGACAAGAGCTCGGGGAATGTACTCCCAATAATTACATCTAACTAATTTAATCATCCGAGTAAATCGGTATTTACGAAAATAAACTAAGAAATCAATTGCAAAAGCGATTTGCCGTTTAGAAGAGGATGTAAGATGTGTGTGAATAGTTTTCAAGCAGCAAAGATTCCTGAATAGTCCTTACCATTGCTTCATTTCAGTCTTGTGATCTATAAAGGGGGAGGGGTGTGTTCATTCATTCAACAGGAACTCATTCAACAGGCCAGCATTTTCTCATCATGGCTCCTGCACTCAAGGTTCCTACTACCAGGTGGACTGTAACTTTATTGAAAGTGTTTTAGGGAAAACAATGAACTTCTAATCATTGATCTGAGTTATTCAGTTCTAAGACAAATGGCCAACAGATTTCAGACAGAGCATCATCTAGTGCAGTGGTTGGCAAACTGCGGCTCTGCAAACCGCGGCTCTCGAGCCACATGTGGCTCTTTGGCCCCTTCAGGGTGGCTCTTCCACAAAATACCAGCTCTTCCACAAAATACCGACTTCTGCGCATGGGCCATGAAGTTTCAATCGCCCTGTACGTGTACGCCCGCATGTGGTATTTTGTGGAAGAGCCACACTCAAGGGGCCAAAGAGCCGCATGTGGCTCGCGAGCCACCATTTGCCGACCACAGGTCTAGTGGATAGAACCTTATACCAGAAAAACGAGTCTCCCAATTTTCTCAATTTAGCTTCCTCATCTTTAAATTAATGGGAAGACTGAAGGTGGGACTAGTTGACCTCCAACTTCCCTTCCAGTTCTTATAAAATGTGACTTTAAGTATTTACTGAGCAATGACATTGTGCAAGGTTCTAACCTGGACATAGCTCCGTTCCTTTTTGATTTTAAGAACAAGGCAAGGTAGAACCAGATGTGCTTAATGTCCCTATGACAATTTTTATCGGATTCCCCAAGTCATGGTCCCCTGGTCATTCTCAGATCAAAGGTCTCTAAGGCTCATAGAACAAGCAAGTGACATTCTTCCAAACTTTTCCAGTTTTGGTGATTTTCACAGCCTGATACAAGCTTTCTGCTGTTACTCGTTTTCTGTTTGTGGACCATTTCTCCGTGGGCGTGACCACTTTATCGGGCTGATAACCCCCTCTGAGTCTTTGTTGTTTGGGTGCCTGTGGAGGTGTACTCAGCACGCTGCCGAGTTTAGATTGATTGGATTGGATTGTGGTCTCGGCAGCCCATTCATTTATTCAACAAGGCTTTATTGAACTCTTACCCTAATGTCACCACAGCTCACATGCCAGACAGCCAATTAGAGTTATTGCCCTTCTTGGGGCATAAAATAGATACATGTTAGTTAAGTTAGCGGTTTCCGGTCTAAAGTAGCCTGACCCAATTCAAGTCTTCCATCAGATTTTTAGTCCTTCCCAACTACTTTTCCTATGTCCGTGTTTTACTGACTTCCCATTACTCTTGGCTCTTGATTTCTTTCACATTCATTCTCTAGCTTGGTCTTGTTTTTAATTTTTCTTTTCAAATTTTTAATTACAAAGGATTTTTTAACCTGCTATAAGTATAATAATACTATGCTGCGTTTATCATATTATTCTGTTACTTAGAATCCTCAAATCATTTTAAATCAAGATGCAAAAACCTACCCGGCCAGAGTGGCTCAGTGGTTGAGCATTGACCTATGAACCAAAAGATCAAGCTTAGATTCCTGGTCAGGGCACATGCCTGGGTTTCTGGCTCGATTCCCAGTAGGGGGCGTGCAGGAGGCAGCCGATCAATGACTCTCTCTCATCACTGATGTTTCTCTCTCTCTCTCCCTCTCCCTTCTTCTCTGAAATCAGTAAAGATATATATTTTTTAAAAAGATGCAAATACCTGGACCTAGGATTCAAGACTGTTCATAATCTAAAACAATTCAAATTTCTCACCATATTTCAAATTATTTTCTTCCAGTTTAGCTATGCAAGGCTCCTTGTTTTTTCCTGAATGTGTTGTGTAACATCTATAACTTCACTCACAACAGTTTCCTCACTCAACACCCCACCCTCCGTTACTATGCCTTTCTTACCAGCTGCCAAAGTTCCAAAGTGAAATTGCAGAACTGACTACCTAAGTCCATGAGTGACCAATGCGTCCTTTATATTTTCACGGAATGTTTGCTTTGTCCATGAGATACTAAATCACACCCTGTCTTGTATTTTCATTTTTTATATGTTCTTTATTCCAGTCGGTGGAGTATGTGTTTCTTAGGACTATACATCCAATAATTGGCAAAGTCAGTATCCAAATACTGTTCCTCAATCTGGTTCAGAGCCCGTGTTCTTTCTACTTATCATTAAGAGGAAATATAAAAGAACCATCATCAGAATTTAAAGACTAATTTTAATGGGTATAAAGAGAGAAATGCTCACCATTAACAGAATAGAGAATCATTTTTATTACTCTTTGAGTTAAGCTTGTTCTTAGAACTGATGTGTATAACAGAAGGACCCTCAGGCAGACATAGCTACTGAGAATTTAGAAATTTGTGATCAGAGCTCAGTAATGATAACAGGCCCAGATATGTAGATTTGAGTCACAATAATAAAAATTGTGGGATTTTAATTTTGAAAGTGGTCTTAGAAAGTAACCATCCAACTCCTTTATTTCCTAGATTATATATCTATATAAAGGCCAAATGTGCCCAGCCTGGGTGGCGCAGTGGTTGAGCGTCAACCTATGAACCAGGAGGTCATGGTTCAATTCCCAGTCAGGGCACATGCCAAATTATGGGCCCGATCCCCAATAGGGGGCGTGCAGAGGGCAGATGATCAATGATTCTCTCTCATCATTGATGTTTCTATTTATCTCTCTCCCTTCCTCTCTGAAATCAATAAAAATATTTAGGAAAAAAATTCAAGGCTAACTATGAGGGAAGAATACAGTCATTAAAAAAGGGAAGAGCAAAAGAACTATTTGCTTTATAAGACAGTTTATAATTTGGGAGCATAAGGAAGAAACTAAGCTAGAGAAATTAAAAAAATAAAGAAAAAGAAAAAAGAAAGAAATATAAACTAGGATGTCTTGGGATCATGGCAGCTGTAACATTTCCTGAAATCATTATGGACTTGGTCACCTTACCCTATTTCTGAATCCCAAGGATCTTGTGTCTGCAGGTCAAGGTAATCACCGCTAGATGGCACTATAAGTTTCAAAGACCTCAGGCAATGGCATCTTTTGTCATTGATGAGTGAGGATTCCTCTCGCAATCTTTCAAAAGCCAAGAGGGCTTTGGTAAATAAAAGTAATTCATTGAAATATTAGCCTAAATATAGGTAAATTTTATAGACTATAGATATACTAAGGGTAATGGAGTATTAACTTAAGGATAAATAAAATGGAAACATTCCAAATTGAACCATCTTATGCTGTTCTCAGTATTTAATACCTTTTAAGAAACCCTAACATACTTTCTGTCTTACTGCCTTCCTTCTCCTGAATCAAAGGCATCCGAAAATATACACACTTTTGTCTCGCCCCTCATAGCTTTCTCAACAGTTGACCTTAAAGCTTTTTTTTGGCATTTGGAAGTCTGGAAATTTATTTCCGTAATCCTTGACAGTCTCTACTGAAAATCAATGCCTCCCCTTTGCTACCTTCACACACTCAGTTGTTAATTGGATGCTCATCCAATACCTTTATCTGAGGCAGCAGGGCCCATGAAAAACTGAAGAACATAGTAGAACAACTCTACTAGTCTACCTTATATTCATTCTCCCCTTCTCTCTTACTAAGGGAACCCTAACTCTATTTCTGATAGGTTCCCACTACATTTTTCAGCCTTCTTTACAAATAGAATCATGGGATCACATTCTTGTCAATCAAATCTCAACGTAAGTTGTTGAGTCAGGCTTAGTGTTGGGGTCCAACTCAACGGGCAGGCAACTTTTATTGTTGCTTCTGTTCCATTCTTCCTGCCTGTAATGCAGAGATGGTGGCTGTGGCTGCAGTAAGTCACTTTGCAGCCGTGAGATGACCCGGGGCTAAAGGTCTGGAGCAAGAGGGCAGAACCAGGTCCCTTTCGATTTGGAAGGAAGCACCATGACATGAGGGAAACAGTATCAAATTGTCTAAACCACTAAGTGTTTGAGGTGGCTGTTACTTGAAGCCAAGTAGAAATTCTAACTGATGTATGTGGGTGTGACATCACTGTGAATTTATATTTATAGCACGCATTTATCAACAGATGCATATAGCCCGGCCGGCGTGGCTCAGTGGTTGAGCGTCGACTATCAACCAGGAGGTCGTGGTTTGATTCCCACATGCCCTGGTGGCGGGCTCCATCCCCAGGGTGGGGCGTGCAGGAGGCAGCCAATCCATGATTCTCTCTCATCATTGATGCTTCTATCTCTCTCCACCTCTCCTTTACATTCTGAAATCAACTCATTCAATAAAAATATATTTTTTAAAAACAAAACCGATAGATATAGGTACCTAGGTACATACATAGAGTTTTATCGTATTCAAAGTATTTTCTCTCTAAATGTCTTTTATATTTATTTTTAAAAATTCAGGCACCATTGTGAAGTCTTCTCCAAAAATCTATATAGTGACACGCAGCGTTTATTTATCTTATTAATTAACTGAAGCACCACAGCCCAGAAGGCCCTATACAGTTTTATTGTTTTGAAACCTCTGGCCAGCACAAAATCAAGTAGAATCACTGAGGACTAGTCTCTTTGCTGACAGTTTCTCAAAACCTAGATGGGCTTCCTAGGACATGAGACGCATGGTCCATATCAAAATCTTTGAGGAAATCCGCATTACATAAACTTGCTAAACTTTGCCTTTTCATAACTTATTTGCTTATAAAACGCTTTTTGCCCCCATGAAACCCTCCGAATTTCTTAGCACAAGATGAAAGCAAACAGGGCAGGTGCTCAACCTCTTTGAACGTCTAATGGAAATCACACAGGAAGTGGTCCCGGGGCAATTGCTTTCTGGAAGTTTCCCTACAGAAGCCAAAGGCGGGGAGCCGTTCAGGGAAGAAGGGTCCTCAAGGTGATCACCATGTCAAAATCCACCTCAAGGAGCTCAAGGTCAAAGGCTGGGGAAAGGTCATCGGTGGTGCTCATTCTGTATGTGATGCCCCGGTGACCTCTGGCCAAAGTTGAACCTATTTTGAGCCCCAAACGTTCTGGCTGATCTCTGCAGAAAATAATTCCCAGTCCCCTTTGGAAAGGGATAAAGAAGTTTTAATGATCTGTGTGTTGAATAGTCTTGCTTGCAAGTTTCTTGTAAATATGCGGAAGTTGAGAGCGGCCGGGCTGTCCCTCTGCCTTTCAGATGCCCTGCTTTGTACTTGGAGGGCTAGTTAACCTTAGCAGAAAATTATTGTCCGCAATAAATATTTACTTTTCAGAAATATCCTGAGGAGACTTGAAACAGTACGGGCAAATCTCCCCGGGACCATTTTTTCATTTGGAGATGACAAAAAGTCTGGGGGGAAAAGTGACAGTTTTAAGGGCTTGAAAAAATATCTAATGCTTTAGGTTTGAAATTGGCAGGGAGCCAGGTCTTGTCTTAAAGGGACAGGCACTTTATTATACTTTCTAATTCTTCCAAAGTCTGTCTTTACGATATATGAGCTGCCTCTAATATGACTGCTCTATTCTCCTCCTCTCCTGGTACATTTTGGTCTTAGCTCATAAATTGAAAATTGAGGATCTGTAAATCAGGGCAGACTATTTCAGAGAGCCATTGTGAATTTCCAGCCAGATCTTCCAGTTTATCTTAAATATTTCATCGTAATGTCACCCGAAGAAAAGTCTTTCATTCAAGGAAGTTACAACATCAGCTTTTAAACGGATTGCACTCCTCGACTGACCTTCTGCTAAGAGACCGCTTTTGGGCATTCGTGTCACTTCTGCTGACCTATTGTTGAACTAGAGGTAGACTTTTTCAAAAACTCAGATTATTTCTCTATACTGTAGCCCTGGCTGGTTTTTCTCAGTGGAGAGAGGGTCGGCCCATGGACTGAAGGGTCTCGGGTTCCATTCCGGTCAAGGGCACTTACCTTGGTCGCAAGGTTGGTCCCCAGTTCTGATCAGGGCACGTGTAGGAGGCAACCAGTCAATGTGTCTCTCTCACATCCATGTTTCCCTCCCTCCCTCCCTCCCTCTCTCCTTTTCTCCCTCTCTCCATCTCTCCATCTCTCCCTCTCTCTCTGTCCCTTCCAGTCTCTCTAAAAATCAATGAAAGAAGTATCCTTGGGTGAAGATTAACAACAACAAAATTATTTCACTATAAACAGATAAAGAATAGGAACCAGCCCTAACCGGTTTGGCTTGGTGGATAGAGTGGCCTGAGGACTGAAGGGTCCCAGGTTTGATTCCAGTCAAGGGCATGTACCTTGGTTGCGGGCACATCCCCAGTAGGGGGCGTGCAAGAGGCAGCTGATCGATGTTTCTCTCTCATCGATGTTTCTAACTCTCTATCCCTCTCCTTTCCTCTCTGTGAAAAATCAATAAAATTTATTTTTTAAAAAAAAGAATAGGAACCAAATGTTGGCCGTCCACTAGCTGCCCTGTAGGAAAAAGCCAAGGAAAGAATCACTTTCTGGTCCTTATTTGCTCTTTCTATTTTTATTGCCATTTTGGTTTAAGACATCCAGGCCAACATCCAAACTGTGCTGAGGTCTGAGGTGACTGCCTCGGGTCGCACACCGAAGCATCTACTCCTAATTAGCTGCCAAACATCTGCTGTAAAAATTAGGCTCACTCCCTTTCACCTTCTCAGGATGTTCATAACCGCGTGAACTTCTGCCAACTCTGACTGCCCTTGGCTGACTTTAAAAAAAATGGCTCCCCTCATTTTTCCTTCGCTGGAACCACCGCCCGGCAGGTTAAATGGAGTTGAGGCTCTTTCCATGTCTGTTTGTTTATACAGGAATCAACAGATCCCACCCTCACTCACCCACTCACCAGTTTGATGTTGAACTTTCTTGTCATTTGATCTGGCATTTAATAACCTGTCAGTTGAAAGGACTTTAAATAAACATTTGCGTATAATATTTAATACAATTCAAGGGTACGTGCCCTGAGGCCAAAGATGAATAGACAAGAGTAACAAGGCGTCCTCTTTAGTAATATATATGTATTTCTGCACATCCTAATCCTTTAGTCCTTGAGACTTAGAGGCAACAGCCTTGGATCCACAGGAATCCAAGAATAAATAAGGTAGTAATAGACGCTCTGATTCAACTTCCTGTACAAGAGCCTCCTAATTGCCTCCCTCCCCGTGAGCTCCCACCCACAGAATCAACAGAGAAGCAAGAGCAAGGTTATTCGGGTTTTTTGCCAAAATCACTTGAGATTAACTTGCCATTTAAAATTCAAAACTTGTCAGGTATCCAGGTTTCCCAGAAGCAAGAATCTCGCTGGGGTCAAGGTTGGAGTGGTGGATTAACTAATTAGTCCACACCAGGCCTGAGGACGGGAGGCCAGGTTGATACCACCCTACATAAGTCATAAAATCTCGCCCGGCCGGCGTGGCTCAGTGGTTGAGCTTCAACCTATGAACCAGGAGGTCACAGTTCGATTCCCGGTCAGGGCACATGCCCAGGTTGCGGGCTTGATCCCCAGTGTGGAGTGTGCAGGAGGCAGCCAATCAGTGATACTCTCTTATCATTGATGTTTCTCTCTCTCTCCTTTTCCCTTCCTCTTTGAAAACAATAAAAATATATTTTAAAAAACAACTTCAAGCTACTGAGGTTCATCTGTGAGCTGGGCCAGGGATGAGATAATAGATGAGGGGAAAAACTAATGGCAGATTGAAATGCTCATACTTCCCCCATCTAAATGCAATCAGTGTTCAATTTTAAAACAGCTGTGGCAACCCATAGACGAGACCAGAACGGCAGAACTTGGTCTGCCTGTATGAGACCAGGTCTTCATAATGAACGTGAACTAGGCCAAGGATTATAAAATGCAACCCAGTGGCCCAACCGAGAAACATAATTGATATTAAAAATGAGCTGTTCAGAGAACAGGATGGGTTATAATTTCAGGCAACTGATTACCTGTTTTTCTGTGCTATCAAGGAACCACTTACATAGAATTCAAAAAAATGGAGCAGAGACCAGATTTAGATTTTTGTCTAGTTCAAAAGTTGAACTGCCTAATAGTTGCATTTGCAATGAAAAAAAAAATATATATATATATATATCTTACCTAATAATATACAAACATGTAAATTGACCATCCCTCTGCTATGCTCACCAGCCAATCAGGAGAATATGCAAATTAACCCAACAAAGATGGCGGTTAATTTGCATATGTAGGCGCGAAGAGGTGGAGCGAAGACTGAAAGCTCCAGCTGGAGCAGCAAAGACTGAAGGCTCCGGCCGGAGCAAAGGCCTGGGTCCCGGGTGCCAGAGGAAAACTGATGCTGGCAGCCAGGGGAAGGGAAGGCCTATTGCACGAATCTCTACGATATATATATATATCCTAGAGGCCTGATGCATGAAATTTGTGCAAGGAGCTCAGCCCTCGCAACCCTGGATTCATCCAGAAGGTTGTCCGGACGGTCGTTCTGCTGTTCAGCCATCCGCTCTAATTAGCATATTATGCTTTTATTATTATAGAAGTTATCACTGACATCCCCAGAGGACACATAGAGCACTTTTAAAGATAAAAGGACAGTGGCAAGGGGATATCATTTTTTGTCATTCGGTTTTTGGAAAATCTCTAAGTTTTATCCCTTGCCGTTTGCTCATTTTAATTTTATGGTGTTGCAATGGTTTTTTTTTTTACTCCCGTAAAGGCCTCTGCCAAACCTCTTGTCCTTAAATTGGACCAATTGCAGAGAAACACCTCTTACTTCTCTCTCCCAAAGTCGAAAGACTGGCTGCACCACCTCATTACAACCGCGTTGGCACGGCCGAGAAAGTCCTCAATCCATCCATCACCTGAGTTTCCACAATGATTTTTGCAGTCCTCTGTGTTTTAGGAAAAGCCTTTTTCAGGATTTATCTCCAGTGTTGGATATAATTTCATTTCGGTAGTCATGATGTGAAGTACACTTGCATTCAAGAAGTAAAAAGACTAGTATCCAAAATTAAACAAAATATATATTAGAAAAAAACATATCAAATTTAAGTTGTAAATATGTTAAAAACAAACAGAGAGAATTTCACCATTGACCTGCAAACCCGTTTCCTGGTCCATTGGGTGTTTCTCAAAAATCAAAAATTTGATAGGATATTGGCATGTTTTAACTCTTTCTCCCACCATGTAATCAAATGGTTTATCCCTAAAAAGAGTTTAGAGTCATGCTGTACTATTGCCTGCTGGTAAGGACAAAGTTGACTTTGAAAGGGAGTTGCTATTCTGGGCCACTTGTAGTATGGCCAAAGGATTTTTCTCTTTTCACAGTCATCGTCAAAGGGATTGTTTTATATGAACAGATGTTGAAATCTCACCAGTCATGGTGGTGGAGAGGACAGACTCACAGGCTCAGAGAGACTCTAAAAGCCCTCAATGCAACCCTTGAATCAACTCATTGAGCTTAAAGGGCTGTGTTCACTACTTAAATGCATTACAGATTAGAGTTGTCAAAACTTATGTTCCTTAAGATCAATGGCAGAATAACTTCACATTGGAGCTCAATAATGCTCTTGAAAACTCCTACTTTACTTACTAAGCAAAAGTATACTATGTTCAGCGAACAAAAATACATGTCTTTCGCCAATGACGTCACACCATTGAGGCTTTCTAGTGTGAATTATGGACAGTATCTGAGGTTATTTTCTCCTTTCCTCTTCCACATCCCTGACATCTGAATTCCTTTACTAACCTTCATATTAAAAAATAGATAAGTTTGTCCTATTTTAAACACAAAAATTACGTTTTTGTGCCCTAACTGGTTTGGCTCAGTGGATAGAGCGTCCGCCTGCGGACTCAAGGGTCCCAGGTTCGATTCTGATCAAGGGCATGTACCTTGGTTGCGGGCATATCCCCAGTAGGGGGTGTGCAGGAGGCAGCTGATCGATGTTTCTCTCTCATCGATGTTTCTAACTCTCTATCCCTCTCCCCTCCTCTCTGTGGAAAAATCAATAAAATATATTTTTAAAAAATTGCGTTTTTTCTTTGCTTTCTGCTTCACAGATGCTTATTCCCTTTCCTATATTGGGTTGAATCAGGTATTACCCCACTCCCCCCTGGTGCCGAATCTGTGGTTACCCCACAACCCACTTCTTCTTGGAGAACATCCCACGCTCCGTGGCTTAGAAATGGCTTTAAAATCCCCAAACGCCTCATGTCAATCCCACCCAAGGCCCTCCGCTCCTTCATAAAAACACGCTACATTATTAGCCCCATGTACCATGCCAACAGCCCATGCGCTGTAACACGGGGTCGCTGGCACAGAACGCAGCAGAATCCCTTTTATTGGGCTTTGCCTCAGCAGGAAGGAGCAGGGTGACCCCCAGATGCAAAACTAATGGGCAGCGAACAAAGAGGGTAAGACCAGGTTTTCCTTACAAATCAACAGGCTCTTGTTCCCCGGGATCGGTGTCTCCCTTCCCTCCAACGGGCCCAAGTGTTAGACCTGGCTGCGTTTAATTTGTTATTTATGTCAGCTTTGCATATTTGTAAGGTTCAAAGGTTTATTGGCCTGGCCTGACCTCGCCAAGTCAGAGTTAACATGTGGTTCTCTAGTAGCAGTTGCTTTCTAATAAACTTGACTTGAAAGAACATGTGTGACAGATTTTGCTTGTGATTAAAACGAACAGTTCTGTGTTCACTGTGCCCCAGCTTGGTTTTGAAGTTCTGTTGAAAGTCACCCCTGAACTTCAAAAAAAAAAATCCAAAAATACTGGTTACTTCACATATTCTCTCTTAAATGTCCTTGCCGACCTTCATGGTGCTTTATGTTGTACAAGGATGTCTTATTTCTGACTATTCTTCGATACAATCCGATAAAGCCAAGTGAACGATAGGTTTGCAAATGGTTAGTAACATTTGACAAGTAGTTTGAGAATGATTCAAGTTCATTGACCAATCTCCGGTTGGTTTGCTTACTTTAGAAAAGTTCAATTAGTGTGCGAGTGAGATTTTATTTGCCCAACAATAGGCCATCAGAGAGCAGAGTAAGTGAATGTTATTATTAGTGGGCCCAGTTCTGTAGTTCATTCATTTGGGGGAGCTACCTTGATAGAATATATTTAATCTGTCCATTCATTGCAGCTCATCTCGGGGGAGAACCCAACTCCCATTAGGAATTGGCTACAAGAGAGGGACTCCCGTGTCTATAGAGGCCCAGGACTTCTCCAGTGTTAAAATACAAAGCCCAGCCTGGCTGAGAGCTTGTTGGTTAGAGCGTCGTCCCAATACCACCAAGGTTGTGGGTTCGATCCCTGGTCAAGGCACATACAGGAATCAACCAATGAATGCATAAATAAGTAGAACAGCAGATCTCTCTCTCTCTCTCTCTCTCTCTCTCTCTCTCTCTCTCTGTCCCCCTCTCTCTCTCATCAATAGATAAAAGTAGCATAAACTAGAAATAGAAAGCCCCATATTCCAGGATGCCTCCTGGGCCCAGGCAAGCAGATGATGGCTCGCCCCATGGCCCTCATATCTACCTGGAGAGGTTTCTGCCTCCTTTTCCCTTAGGTTGGCCAAGGGTGCCCCTTAAATATAAATGTTGTCTTGAGGGTTAACGGACAGAGACGATAATCAAAACCTAAGCACATCCATTGATCTGTTCCTCTGAGTGCAAATGAGCGAAGCTGCCTTCAACGTAACCTGTTGAAACAGCTGTTTTCCTTAATTCAGTTCCAAAATCTTGAAATCGATTACCCCGAGTAAGCAGAAAAGTCTCTTAAATAGTTTATGGTCACCGGCTTTCTTTTCTCCTTTCGTGTTTTCCTGTCGGTCTGTTTGCTTCCCTAATGCTTCTCTGTCTCTCTGTCTCCCTTTAGAATTTGAGTTTGAAACCCTCAGTCCTTTCTGAGGACTCAAACCCCAGCGGAAGCATCATTGTGTTTCCCTTAAAATCCGGGGGCTCGGGGAGGGGTGGCTGGGCTTGTCCGGACCAGGAAGGGAAGCGAGTGGACAGGGCGCCTACAGGTCTGCACTTTGGGTGAAACATTGATCTTCTCGTGAAAACTGGCACACAGCTGTGCAGACAGCTGTTCTCTTGAGTCCTTACCTTGAATCACACTATTTTTAGTCACATATGGATTAGCAATTCCATGTTATGTCTCGTTTTAAAGTTAATATATGATTCAAACAGTTATCGCTTCTCTAGTACCTTAACAGTCAAATTAGTTGCAAGTCATGTGATTTGGGAGTCAAGAAGAAAATCATTTGGTAATTTTAGGATATTTAGGATAGATAGATAGATAGATGTATAGACTTATAGATTGGACATTTTGGAGACATATATCTATATGGCAATATAAAATTTATATATATATAAGTTTGAGATATTTAGAGATATAGATTGACTTGCCTCATATGAAATATGTGATACATATTTGCATACCTATTTGCAACCATGCAAATAGGAAAGTGAGAGGTTGGGCTGAGAGAAGATTAATTAAGTAGATTTGTGTTGGCAAACCCCTAAGAACTATTACAAGGTATATCCAAGGGGTATTTTTTTTCTCTGCTCTCTGCGTGATCTGGGGGCAACCACGCAGGGAGTCGGGTGAAGGAACCTCCTCCCATCCCTCCAGCCCCCCACCCTACACCTCTGTGCCTCTCGCCTTCTGCTGCTGTCTGTCTCCCAGCTGCCATGCAGGCGCACGCGCATGCTCCCTCTGTGGAACCCTGCACTCCCCACAGTGCACGCTGGCCTGTGTCGGGGAGGCGGGGCAGCCCAGCGTGGCGATGAAGAGCTAGCTGTGAATTGGACCGTAACTGCATTATTGGGGGGTTTCTATCTTCCTTTGAAGTAGGCAGCATTAGCCACTGTCAGGGAGAAGATACCAAGCCAGACAGTAATTGCAATAATGGAACAGACAAATGGTCTATGTCCCCATTAAAGTCATCAACACCTCTAATTTTTGAAAGGGGCTTGTTTGAAATACAGTAATTGTGATGATGTTGGTCCATAAAGGCTACGGGTGGTCAGCAGTTGTAGGCATTCCCGGGGCCTTTCCAATAGCCCCCTGCGCCGTGCTAACGAAATCCGAACGCTGACACACAATTCATTTCTGAATAACCGTATAGAAAGGGTGTTTGATGATGTTTAAAAGTTTAATACAGTGTCTAAATAACACCTTCCATTTGTAACAATTTCTCTTTCTTTTTCTGATTTTTGTTTTCAATCTCTGCTTTCAAGTTCTTTACTACGTAGCATTTGCTGCAAAACTAAACAGCCTGATCCTCCTCCTTCCTCCAAATGGTGTTGCAACCCTTTGCAGAATGACGCCTCCCCACGTTTCCTTGGTAATTTGCCCCTGGCCACTTCCGCGTTCCCTCTGAAGCTCTCCTCCTTCTCCTTGGCCTGCCTTTCTCATCTGAGTCTAATAAGTGTGTTTCAACAAAGTCACGGCTGGCAACCAATTGACCACATAACATCTATAGCATTTTGTAGAGGGAAATCCTCAGAGTTTAATGGCAAGAAGAAAGGAGAGTTCTCTTGCCCGGCTCGTGTGCCTCATTGGTTGAGCATCGACCTATGAACCAGGAGGTCACGGTTCTATTCCCGGTCAGGGCACATGTCCAGGTTGTGGGCTCGATCCCTGGTAGGGGGCGTGCAGGAGGCAGCCAATCAGTGATTCTCTCTCATCATTGATGTTTCTATCTCTCTCTCCCTCTCCCTTCCTCTCTGAAATCAATAATATTTTTTTTTTAAGAACCCTCGCTGGTTTGGCTCAGTAGATAGAGCGTCAGCCTGTGGACTGAAGGGTCCCAGGTTCGATTCTGGTCAAGGGCACATGCCCAGGTTTCAGGCTTGATCCCCAGTAGGGGGCATACATGAGGCAGCCAATCAATGATTCTCTCTCATCATTGATGTTTCTCTCTCTCTCCCCCTCTCCCTTCCTCTCTGAAATCAATATATATATATATATATATATATATATGTGTGTGTGTGTGTGTGTATATATATATATATAGAAAGAAAGAAAAGAACTAGTCTGATGTTGGAGGTTATGGGCCATTTTGAGCTGATCATTTAGAGCGGAACATGAATCACCACGAAGCCCTCAGTTCATGCCAAAGAATGGAATCATCCGGGTTCCAAGAAGTGTCATAGCATGAATGACGTCGATGAATGGTATAAAATTAACTCAGAGCGAGGTGCCATCAACTTACTCCGTTTCATTTTGTCTTACTGTCTAGCAATGACAGAGGAAAACAGTGAGAACCTCACACCACCCACTGGAAAACCTCTTTATTAACAAGCTTCCTTCATCCCGATGCCTCTGACCCATCCGATGCCAAAACTCAAGGCTTCGCCACTTAATCTCTAACAGGGTCCTAGGCCATTGAAACCAGTATGAAGTGAAATTTATGGGCCAACGTTGAACTCTGAAATTATTTCCCCAAATCTTCCCAGCTCCCGCTCTACTCTGGCGAACCATCGTTTATTAGCAGGAGTCGCTGTATAAAAGGCCACTGTTAAAACACTTACCAGACCTCTGGGCGGGCCTTGAACTGCGCTGTCCACTCCATTTGGGAGCCTCTGCTGCACTCTTTCTCCTTTTGTTTAAAACATGCTGACCACACCGTGACCCCTCCTAACCCATCGGTCGAAAATTACAACCAGCCACACATACAAGCCGCTCGGGGTCAGAAGGAGCAGGGTCTGCTAAAAGTTAGTAATCAGACATTAATTCCCTGACATAATTAATCAAAACGAACCCGCGTTATCTAGCAAGAAACCTTTAACCTATTACAAAGGGGTCAATTTGCGAACCACTTGAGCCTGGGAGTTTGGTACAAATAGCAAGCGCCCTTCATCCGGGATGCCCTAAGGAGGGAAAAAATGCCTTTGAAGTCCCAAATCTTCTAGATTTAGATATAATTTCATCAATCAAGTTAAAAGCCTGCCTCCCTGCAGAAGGATTTCAGGGGGCGCTGTCAGCCCCCCTCCTTGAGCGGTGACTGAAAATCCACTTGGAAGGCCTTTTCTGTCACAAGTCGGCTCGGGGCGGGCTGACCCGACAGAGCAGCCAAAGGTTTATCAAGCTGAAGAGGAAGGAGAAAGATTTGTGGGGAAACGTGTTTCCCCCTTGCTAGAGGGGCAGTAAATTAGATGGTTTGCGGCCGTGCTTCCATTTGCCTGCCTTCTACATATCTGGGACTTAAAAGATGAAGCCTGCCAGGTGTCTGGGATCCACACTTACATGTGCGGTCAGAGAGTAGGAAAAGGCAATTAGAAGAATGGAAACTCTTTAGCTGTGATTCAGAGACTGTTTTGTCACTTGAGAAAGGGAGAGTTTGGCCCTAGCCGGTGTGGTTCAGTGGGTAGAGCGTTGGCCTTCAGACTGAAGGATCCCCGGTTCAATTCTGGTCAAAGCACATGCCCAGGTTGCAGGCTCGATCCCCAGTACGGGGGGCATGCAAAAGGCAGCCAGTCCATGATTCTCCCTCATCATGATGTTTCTATTTCTCCTTCTCCCTTCCTCTCTGAAATCAATAAACATATATATTTTTTAAAAAGGGAGCTTTTTCCCTCTGTTATATTGCAAGCACCCTCCCGGGATATGCATTAGGTGTGTCCATTTGTAGAAAACAGGTAGGGATAAACCATGGTCCTTTTTGTTTAATGGAGATAATGAAGCCATTTTATTCTTTTTTTAAAAAATATATTTTATTGACTTTTTACAGAGAGGAAGGGAGAGGGATAGAGAGTTAGAAACATTAATGAGAGAGAAGCATCGATCAGCTGCCTTCTGCACACCCCCAACTGGGGATGTGCCTGCAACCAAGGTACATGCCCTCAACCGGAATCGAACCTGGGACCTTCCAGTCCGCAGGCCAACGCTCTATCCACTGAGCCAAACCAGTTAGGGCGCCATTTTATTCTTTTAGAGTGGAATGTGAACCATCACGAAGCCTTCCGTTCATGCCAAAGAATGGAATCATTGATTTTATTGATGTTAGCAAGACAGAATGAGCAAGTGAATGAATGAATGAATGAATGAATGAATGAATGTCTTCTGGCAAAGTCATGCTGTGAAATGGATTTCTGGGGAGGCTCATTCTTTACCCACGTGCCCACCATGGTATTACAGGTTGGGCGGATATAGCTACAGAGAAATCTGTGACTTGCTAACAGGCAGCAGAGGCCGAATAAAGAACAGCAATCCGTGGGCCTTCTTTCTGCACCAGTGTCAGGGAATTGTATCCTCTCTCCTCCCCAAAATCTCCGAGGGGGTGGATGTCCATTTTAATACATTCTTTCCCATTAGCACTCTGCTAGGCCCGTGACGGCAAACTGTGACTCGCGAGCCACATGCGGATCTTTGGCCCCTTGAGTGTGGCTCTTCCTAAGCCTTAGGAGGACCCTAATTAAGTTCATAACAGTGTACCTACCTATATAGTTTAAGTTTAAAAAATTTGACTCTCAAAAGAAATTTCAATCGTCGTACTGTTGATATTTGGCTCTGTTGACTAATGAGTTTGCCGACCACTGTTCTAGGCGCATCCCTATGGATGATTCTACTTTAAAAGTCCTTGCACTACGGCAGTGAACACAGAAGCTGACTTTTGCGGGAGGCTCCCCAAGGGCCACTAGTGTGACAGACACTTCTCAGCCCCTGGTAACAACCCTCAAGAAACCCCTTGCCCCTGATCTATAGATGAGGATGTAGAGGCTCCACGGGGGAGGGGCTACACCCCGGAGGTAGCCCTTCATGCAAATTCCCTGACATGCCCCGCCCACTTGGAGCAGAGCAGGAGATGAACAGCACTAACTAGCCCAGTGGTCCGCAAACTGCGGCTCGCGAGCCCCATGCGGCTCTTTGGCCCCTTGAGTGTGGCTCTTCCACAAAATACCACGTGCGGGCGCGCACGTACAGTGCGATTGAAACTTCGTGGCCCATGCCCAGAAGTCGGTATTTTGTGGAAGAGCCACCCTGAAGGGGCCAAAGAGCCGCATGTGGCTCGAGAGCTGCAGTCTGCCGACCACTGAACTAGCCCATCAGCATTGATCATGCGTGAAAGACTTTGTGGGGCGTGTTCAGGAGTTTGATCACTTGCAATGAACGAAGTAAAAGTCACTCAGGATTCGTTTTAGATGGTTTCCAGCTACCATTCAGCCAACTAGTGAGCACAGAAGTAGGTATTCCTCTTCCGAAAGGATTGACCGAGAGCCATGGACCACGTCATCCCTGCCCCATGGTGCCAGGCTTCGGATGCTGAGCGCTCTTGCTTAGATGCCCCAGGGGTTCTGTCTCTTTCACTCTGTGAACGTGCCCAGGGAACGTGGGCAGAGTGGCTTGAAGTCGCCAACCAGCACGCATGCGAGTGTAGACCCACAGGCTCCTGGAAGCTCTTCCGAAACCTCCCTGAACTCCACGATGAGGCAAACCCATTGTCTTTTTTTTTTTTCCAAAATACTTTTATTGATTTCAAAGAGAAAGGAAGAGGGAGAGAGAGATAGACACATCAATGATGAGAGAGAATCATGGATCGGCTGCCCGCTGCACGCCCCACACTGGGGATCGAGCCCACAACCAGGGCATGTGCCCTGACTGGGAATCGAACCGTGACCTCCTGGTTCACAGGTAGACACACAACCACGGAGGAGCTATGCTTGCTGGGCAAGCTGGGCAAACCCGTCGGTTTAAGGCTGGAGGGTCACGCGTGTTGCAGCTGTTCCCACCCCCACATGCCTCCCCCAGGAGCCGGGTGGGGCCCGTGCCGGGTTCTCCTCCTCGCTAGTGAGAGCGTTGGAAGCCCTGGTCCTGTGGGGATCCAAGTGGGCTGCTGTCCCCACACCTTGTCAGTCCTGTCCCTCCTGGGAGGGGTGGCTCCCTGCTGGGGTAACCTGAGCCTGGGCCACCCTGCTCGCCTTTCTCAGAAACCGTGTGGATGAAATACAATGCCCAGCGACCCGGGCCTCCACAGGGCTGTCCCAACAGCGAGCAATGCCAACGTGGCCCGACGCACACTGCCGAGTGACAGGAGGGTGCGGTGGTCTGGTGAGCTGCCTGCGCATTCACTCTTGCTCATCTGTGAACTTCACAGGAGTACAAGGCAGACGAAGTGATTGTAGGAATGTGCAAGACCCCGCATTGCACCATGGATATGCAAGGAAGAAAGAAGTCCTGGAAAGAAACTCTAAAATTACTCCTGTTCTCCAGGAAGGTGCAAATCTAGGCCAGAAAGGCTACTCCCGGCCACCAGCTCCTCAGAGCCCTTCTGGAAATCTCCAGTCACGTGCTCCCCCTTAACAAGGAGTGAGGGACCTGTAGTCAGTTCCATTTATATCTCCCGTATTCTCCCACTGAAACAATTTCTCTTTCTTTTTTTAAGGCGCAATCTTAGGTATTTATTTTACAGAGTCATTAAAACCAGACGAAGGAGCCTTGCTGTTAAATTGTGAAACCTTTATAGATACCGTGGAAGAAGTCTCAGCCCGAAGAAGAAATGGTTAGCACTTCGAGATGGGCCCTGCGTTTAAATCTCGGGCACAGAAATCTGTCCTACAGCGTGGACTCCAATGAAATAAATGCTTCCCGGAGACCGAGGTCAAGGCCTTCAAAGCAAGTTCAACACCAGCTCTTGGGGACCTCCAGTAAGATAGTGTATCTTTCCAGAAGAGAAGAGAAGATATTGTAAGAGATGTACTAGAACCAGGAGAATTTAGGCTCAAATCTACATTAATAACTCAGTCCCCCTACATTAATTAACTTAGTCTTTCAAGCTAATTAATGTCAAAGCCCCCCTCTTACTAGGTGTTTGACCTTAAAGTGGTTATATGGCTTTCTACGCCTTAATTTTCCCATCTGTAAAATGGGAACACTACTTAATGGGCTTATGAAGATTAGTAGGTGTGTGTGGGTAGGGGGGGAGAGGTACTAAAGAAGTGGAAACTATTTTATTCCTTGAGGATTGACCCAGGACAAATGCAGGATAGCTTTCATTTTCTGAATTGAATTCTAGTTCTGACTCCTCTGGGCTCCATCATATTGTTCTAACTGGTCACAGATGAGGAATTTGGATTTGAAGCTACAGGACCCAAAGGGAATTCTTCCTGGGAGGAATGAGTTATTAAAAATACTTTATTTTTTTTCTAGAACAGTTATACCCAGGAGAGCTTGCCTGACACCCCAGGGTGTCTCAAATGATCTCTAGAGATATTTGGAAATTCTCAAATTACTTTCAAATTTAAAAAAAAAGACTTTTTAAATGAATTCACTTGGGTTTTTGAATTGGTATGTGCCCTGTGTGGGTCTGCTAATGCTTTGGAATGTAGGAACAAATGGGTATTGGGCTTTCAAAAAGATTGGGGATCCTTGTAGCATATGGTTGTTGTTTTTTTAAATATATTTTATTGATTTTTTTACAGAGAGGAAGGGAGAGGAATAGAGAGTTAGAAACATCGATGAGAGAGAAACATCGATCAGCTGCCTCCTACACACCCCCTACTGGGGTTGTGCCTGAAACCAAGGTACATGCCCTTGACCGGAATCGAACCTGGGACCTTTCAGTCTGCAGGCTGATGCTCTATCCACTGAGCCAAACCAGTTAGGGCTGTAGCATATGGTTTTTAAGGGCTTTCTTCTCATTGGAAGGATCCCCACACTCTTCAACATGCTAAGTCAAAGGTAGGATGCATGATGGGGTTCAACACATCAGAAAAGGCCCAAGACTTGTGCTGGCGTCTAGTCGTTTAAAAGCTGGGAATGTTGATTTTTCTCACTTAAGTACTAGGGGAATATCAGGGTGGTTCCTCCATGGGTCTCTCCCCATGCCAGAGTGTGGAGGTGGGAGCAAGTAGGTCTCCTCTGTCAGCTCAGGCCCGCTTCCTTCCTCCTGGATCCTTCCTTCCAGCTCTGCTGGGGAAGCCACCACACAGACAGGCCTGGGTCCTAAGAGAGTGACGGCTTCCCTCAAGTGCTGCCCAGCCCCTTTGACACTCCCCACTCCCAAGTACTAGAGACTATGATTTTTTTTTAAATTAAATCCAGGGACGATAAGAAAATCATGCAGATGCCTCTCAGAAATTAGAATGGGTTCCCCCCCCTCACTCCAAAGATGTTAACTTAAAGCAATGATAATGCACATAAATTTAAAATCAATTTGCAGCATTCAGATGTTGGCAAGTTCTTTCAAAAATTATAGATGCAGAAAAACAAAAGAGAGAGAGAGAGAGAGAGAGAGAGAGAGAGAGAGAAGGAAGGAAGGAGAGATAGAAGGAGAGAAGGAAGGAATGGAGGGAGGAAGGATGGGAAAAGGAAAAAGAAAAAGAAAAGAAACAGAAAACTCTGTTTCACCAAAGGTCTTCCTTAAAGGCACAAGCAAAACAACAATTTCCATCACTTTAAGTGACTTTCCAAATAAAACCAGTACTAACTTGGTTGGGTTTTTAAATCTACCCATAATTATCCTTTTTTTTCCGATTAGTGAGCACTCAAGCAAGTTGCCCAATTACAAATGTAGATGAAAGTGTTTTTTTGACAGAAACTCCTTTTTGATACACTCGGACTGTCCAGTTTTAATGAAGAGATTAGGCAATGAAGAGATTTTAAAATGATCCCTGTCCAAATTCAGTGCCAGACCAGATGGTTGGCACGGATGAGAGGATTGGTTTGAGGGACCATGGACTGTGGAAATTCAGAGGCGAATCCATTCCTGAGAGAGGACAAGAGCCAGTCGACGGCGGAAAAGGCGGAAGGAACCTTCACTTGGAACAGTGAACACACAATCCACTATACAGATGATGTTTTATAGGATTGTACCTCTGAAACATACATAATTTGATTAACCAATGTCACCCCAATAAATTCAATCCAAATAAAAAGTTAAAATAAGTAAGTAAAAAAATAAAACAAAATCTAGGCCGGTGTGGCTCAGTGGTTGAACTAGGAGGTCATGGTTCGATTCCCAGTCAGGGCACATGCCAGGGCTGCGGGCTCGATCCCCAGTAGAGGGGCGTGCAGGAGGCAGCCGATCCATGATTCTCACTCATCATGGATGTTTCTATCTCTCCTCTCTCTCCCTTCCTCTCTGAAATCGATAAAAATACATTTTAACAAATAAATAAAACCGAAAAAGAAAAGTAATACCTAGCATTTTTATATTTATGGAGAAGACTATTCAAGGTAGTAAGAGGCTCCTCCCAAGTACTGGTGATGCTCTGTCTATGAGGGTTACTGTTGACTCTCTGAATTTTCTCATTTTAACCATCAGAAAACCCTGGCATTGTCCTCCACCACCCAGTCTCCTGGCTCTTCCTGGTTTGTGTCACAAGTTCAATTAGGTTATTTAGACACTCCGGACATTTAAATTCTTTGTTTGTGTATGTTTAAAATCAAGGAAAAATGTCATGGAAGGTTACCAAATCCATGTAATTTACCCAAGAAATGAGTCTACTGGGTAAATACATATTGAGGCAATTTTTAAAGTCATTTATTTATTCTACACACCTCGGCCTGTGGAATAAATAAATATTTGAGCTGTGCCCTCTGTGTGTTAGCGCATCTCATGAAAATGGATGTTGACACTAGATGTTCCAGAAGAATCTCGCGTAGAAGTTTTATATCTGAGCCGTTTGATTTTGGGGCTGGGGATGTCAAAAAAAGAAGGAAATGGAAGCGTTTTTATGGGTGTCAGTTACCTGCTCTCATTCTTTACACCGTCTGCCCCCCACCTCCCACCAACCCCCCATCCAAGAATATGAAAGGTCAGGGCCTGAAACTTGCCAGTTTTTCCCTTTTCTTTTCAAAGCCCCAAAAAGTGTGCTTTGTCAGGAATTCCTTTCAATTCTCCCACCTCTTACTCCGGGAGGCATCAGACCATTCCAGGAAGGGCTGAAACCTTAAAATCAGGGCTTGCCTTTCTTTGTTCTCTCCTGGAAACCTGGGCGCAGCCCCCTCCAGACACTGTATCGATCTCCCCCCACCCTTCCTCGCATACATGCTAATTGTACCTCTGTCGCAAAACAATCTTATTATCATGTTAATTAGTGGGAGGGCTGTTGAGGTTTTCCACTTCATTACCTACTAATTTCAAGATAAATGAATCCACAGGTTACTAAGTAAATAAGGTCACCTAGCTAGTGTTTGTAAACAGGGCGGGGAGGGGGCGGGCGGGGGCAGAAGGAAACACGTTTGGTTTTCCAGTGAGGGGGCTGGTTGGGTTTGGCTCTGGGCTGCCCGTGGAGCTGGGAGTCCCCCGGGGGTGGCCCTGTCCCCGAACTCATTTGTAATGGAGAGGGACGTTGGCTGTCCACCTGGCTTCCCAGCGGGGCATTTCCTTCGCGATCTCAAAGGGCCCTTTGTGGCCCATTCATTCCCTGTGCTGCGCGCCCAACGTGGTTGCCTTTGTCGAGGGAGTGGGTAGGGAGGTTTACCCTTTTCCTGGGAACTTTGAAAGGGGCCGGCCGGTGGGTGGTGTCCTGACAAAGCACAGGACTGGGGTTTCCCACTCTCACTCCTGCTTGCTCAGGGCTGGGTTGTTCTAGTTTCTCCGCCTTCAGAAGTGAAAGGATTCGTTCCAAAGGGAATTAGAAAGCCAGGCCTGCCCCGCGTGAGATTGTTTTAACCAGTTTCATGGAGGCGGAAAGGAACAACAAAAAAATGTTAGCGGGCTTTCGCCTTAAATACCAAAGACTGGAAACAAAAGGGTGTCTGGGAGTGACTTTCTTGCCGCTTTTAGCCATTTGTCTTTTCAAAAGGGCCATAGGAAGGGGCTGTTGTTTTGCCTTTTAATCTGTTATTGATGCCCCTGCTCACAAAATGCAAAGGGAACCGGGAGATTGTCTGGAATTCCATGTGGGGCACCGCCAGGAATCTCTCTGGCATCTGAACCATCGGCTCCTCCCCTCTTTTTTTTAATTAAGATAATAAATTGGTCTTAAATTATCCTTGAAATCAGACCAGTGTTGATTACAATGGGCCTCACGCTGTGACAGCTCCAGAGGATGTTATTTTTATTCCTTTTCAACGAGATCTTAATCTGTCGCTGCCTGTAAACAAATTGTCACCATAACCTTGTTCTCCTCTTGCCGCCAAGACCTTTAAAGGTTCGGGAGATAACAGATCGGGCGCGATTTCATCAGCTCCTCGCCTGGTGCGGATCGCCCCGTTCACTCCCACCGGCGGGGGCTTTGCAGGGAGAGGGAGAGCTAATAACCACATCTCACATGAAAAGCTCCGCGGGGGCCTTTGAAAGCGGCATGTGTCCTGTAGTTAGAGTTCCAAAATGGCCAGCCACCGCTCTGGGCCAGGAACGCGTTCGCTTCTGTGGGAAGGACCAGAGCCAGCCCGCCTGAGCCCTCGGGGCCGGGTGGCAGAGGGGCCACTGGGCCAGGGACCAGGAGGAGAGACCCAGAGAGAGGGACCCCAGGGCAGAGACAGTCAGAGACAGAGAAACCAGGAGAGAGGCAGCCCCCCAAAAAGGGAAAGAAGGGGGGAAAGGGAGGGAAAGAGAAGCGTGAGGAGCTGGAGAAAATGTTTGACCTCCGCGACCTGTAAACACAACGTGAGGAACCACTTTGCTCTCGGTTCCTCTTTGCAAAAACATTCCAGAAAGAGAGGGGATCAGATTACCTGCCGGGCATTTCAGAATCATCAGTGGGTGACTTAGATTTCCCTGGGAGGATTTCTCCCAGGCCAGGACAGTCCGTAAATGTCACCAGGGAGACGCTGATGATCAAGAAGCTGGGGTCCCCAGCTCAGAGCCCCCAGGTGACCGCCTTCACTTGTCCGCTTTGAGGTCAGTTGAGAGATATACCAAGATCAGTGCAGACTCTCAGGACAGAATCGAAGAGAAGGGACAGCTAGACTCCGGTGTGTGGGGAGGAGGGTGGAGTTTATCTCCCGTGATCTCACCCCAGCCTCCAACAGGGCCCACCCAACAGACCCTTCCAGACACACTGTGGTTGCTTTTTTAAAATATATTTTTATTGATTTCAGAGAGGGAGAGAGAGAAACACCAATGATGACAGAGAATCATGGACCGGCTGCCTCCTGCACGCCCCCTACTGGGGATTCAGCCCATAACCCCGGCCTGTGTCCTGACCAGGAATCCAACCGTGACCTCCTGGTTCATAGGTCGATGCTCAACCACGGAGCCACCCCAGCCAGGCCCAGAGACACTCTTTTCTTCATCTTCCCCATCTGACTTCTCCTGTCCTGTGACTCCTCAACCCCTTAGGCTAATTTGGTTACAGAAATGCCACCATGAGTTTTAACGGGTGATTATCTCTTCTGTTCGTAGAGGACTTTGGTCACAAAAAGGGGTAAATGGATGTAGGAAGAATAAGCTCTGAGCTGGCCTGGCCTTTGAAGAATTTGGGGGGAACCTCACGAATTTCCTCATCCCAGCAGTTTTGAGTAGAGATGTCTTGGACTCTGGTTCGGACAAATAACCTCTGAGCATCTGTACAATAGGACAGGTAACATCTTCCCTCTGGGCTGCTGCAAAAATTAGATGACTTTCGGTGGATCAAATATGAAGAACAGTGTCTACATCTATAATAATAAAAGCGTAATATGCTAATTAGACCGGATGTCCTTCCGGACGTCCTTCCGGATGACCTTCTGCGAAAGCCCGGGTCCCGTGTGCCAGAGGGAAGCCAGTGCCGGCAGCCGGGGAGAGGAAGGCCTACTCTTGCATGAATTTTGTGCATTGGGCCTCTAGTATTAAAAATAAAAGTTTTGCCCTGGCCAGTTTGCTCAGTGGATAGTGCATTGGCCCATGGACTAGGGTCTGGGGTTCAATTCCGGTCAAGGGCGTGTACCTCAGTTGCAGGCTGGATCCCCATGCAGGAGGCAACCAGTGGATGTGTCTCTTCACATTGATGTTTCTCTCTCTCTCTTGCTCTCCCCCTCCCTTCCATAATATCAATGGGAAAAATATCCTCTGGTGAGGATTCACAAAAAATAAAAATAAATAAATGAAGCTTTCCCATGGATGTTTATGTTCACACATGTCCCTTCTTTGGAATGTGCCAGAACCCAACTTAAAGTACCTCAGGTCACAGAATGAAGGCATTGGCTTTGAGGGCTGAGTGAACACCCTTGCTCTCCCGCAGATAAATGAGTAGATGATGGGGGGCTCTTCTTGGTGAAAAGTCCCGGATATAGGACATTTTTCCCTGGATCAGTGCTGCTTCTTTCTCCTGTTCCTCCGGAGACTTTTTCCTCTTTAAGAAACTGGCTTTGGTAATATTAGGTGATGTTTAAGTACCTGCTGGGTATTAGGCCGCTTAATTTTATTTTTCATTAAGTCAAAGGATTTGCACATAATTGGTTTCCCTCTGGGCTTGGTACCCACCTGTGGTTAGCAGCCACGGTTGGGATCTAGCATCAGACAAAGGTGGCTTTGCTTGTTTTTCTTTCTTTTTTTCTCTCACAACTTTTAGAGGCTTACATCAGCTCATTGGTTTACTTCTTTTTTTGACAATAATATTTATTACACTTTTTCTGGAACATGTTCGTTAAAGAAAGTTTGCCCCAAAGCATACGTACGTATTCCCTACCATTTATCGAGCACTTATTATTTGCAAAACCCTTATAAAGCTTAGAGCCTTACGGGCATACGCAACCTAATCTTCATAGCCATTTGGTGAAATAAGTAACTTACCCAAGACCACAGAATTATAAGGTGAAAGGGACCAGCCTTGAACATGAGTCCATCTCCCTCTACAGGGGATGCTTTTTATCCCTTCCTGTGATATCATCTGTGATAAGGAGGTAGACAAGCAAGAATCATGCTGTTCTCAATTAGTTGCGAGGAAATCTTTTTTTTTTTCTAAAATTCAGTTTATTGGAGCATATATTTGAGCCATGCTGGTTGATAGCCTAAGTTTTATTGCAAACATGTAAATGTTAAACTCCTGGTCTTACTGCTCATTAAGAGATAGGATATTGAGAATCCCTTCAGGCCACAATAACAAAATACTACAGACTGGGTACTTGTAAGTAGCAAAACTTGACTGCTCGCAGTTCTGGAGGCTGAAGTCCATGGTCAGGTGCCAGCATGGTCACAGGAAGACCTTCTGTGTGGTTGACTTCTACCACAGGAGCGCTGTGATCTCTTTTATAAGACCACTAATTCCTTTCACAAGGGCCCCACCCTCTTGACTTACTCACCGCAAGGCCCCATTTCCTAATACTATCACCTTTGGGAGTTAGGCTTTCGACATAGAAATTTGGGAGGGACCACAACATTCAGATTATAATATTGAGTAAGTTACTCACCCTCATCCTCTCCTTCTTCATCTGCAATGAAGCATTCAGCTCACAGTTGATGTGAGGAGTCAGTGAAAAAAAATATGTGCAGAAAGTATTTAGTACAATAACATAATAACTAAAGCGTGGGAGAACTCAATACACAACACACACAAATACATACACATTATCTACACATATATATTACAAAATTAGGATGTCACTCTATATAGTTTTCATTCTCTAGCACAGCGGTTCTCAACCTCTGGGTCACAACCCCTTTGGGGGTCGAACTACCCTTTCACAGGGGTCGCCTAAGACCATCGGAAAACAGATATATAATTACATATCGTTTTGTGATTAATCACTATGCTTTAATTATGTTCAATTTGTAACAATGAAATTGGGGGTCACCACAACATGAGGAACTATATTAAAGGGTCTCGGCATTAGGAAGGTTGAGAACCACTGCTCTAGCATCTTAAATTTAACATTATAATTCTGAATATTTCCTGTTTATATTCATATATTTCCTGTTTATATTCAGCCGTATATTTTTCTTTCTTGCAGTTTCACCGTTATTAATATAATTTAATGATTCTGTATTGTTACATATTTGATCTTAAATTTTTGCTATTTTGATAATACTTCAGTGTAACCCTCATACATGAATCACTGAGCATTATCTGCATTTTTTTCTTAAAATTGTCCTAAAAATCACTGAGTAAAAATATATGCATATTTTCAAGGCTTTCTGGAAGTACAGCCAAATGCTCTTCTGAAAAAAAAAATGCAAATTTACACCCTAATAAGAACATGGGAAGTAATTTGTTTTGCCTTGGCCAATAAACAATGCCAATTTAATGCCTTAAAAAGGTCTCTTTGATACTTTAATTTTCTTTTCCAAATAAAATCATTTTTATTCCTTTGATTTTCAGTGTTAGTGAAAATTTTTCATACTCCCATTAGCTAATTGCTTAAATTCTGTTATCACTATATGTCCTTTTGTCCATCTTTTATTCTTTAGCTACTTGATTTTTGTAAATTATAAATTTTCTATTTAATTGTTTCTTAATTATATGTATATGTATACCATACACAAATTTTAATATTAAGCTAGTTAAATGTCTATTTTTATACCTTCTCACTTTGCATTTATTCATAGAGATAGAATATATTCATCTATATATTATCTTAATTATTTTATGATTTTATTTCAATGGTTATCTTTCATGAACAATACTGACATATTATCGGGGATGTACACATTTTCTCACTTAATTCTAAAAAGTAAAACAAAACAGTAAGGCACCTATTAATATATTCTTTTGGAAAAAAATATATATCCAGGTGAAAAACCAGACTTGCTCTGATTCTAAGAAACATCAGTTGGCTAAGTTGTGATTCAAACTCAGATGTGCTTAGCTAAATAGAAATAGTAAGAAGATGAGGGTTAGAATCATAAAATTGTCTAGTGTTTTTATCACTAGGCGGTGATAGTAGGTATAGCTTCAAGAGATGCTGGAAGGTGGATGGGTGGATAGAAGGAAGGATGGATGGGTGGATGGGTGGATGGATGGGTGGATGGATGGGTGGATGGATGGATGAATGGTGGGTAGAAGGAAGGGAGGGAGGAGGGAGGGAGGAAGAAGGAAGGAAGGTAGGTTGTTAGATCAATGAATGGATGGAAGTATCGCTGGGTGGCTGCGCGGATGGAAGGATGGGTGGATAGATGGATCAAATTACTAGTCTCAATAGGCAATTTATTAGCCTCACAAAATGTCTTTCTCTGCTTGGTAGACCATTAGTCTGATTTAGCCTATATTCGCTTCACAACCTTCCAGGACCCAGAGGGGGCTCATCATTATGGGGAAACTGAAGGGATCCTCAGGGTCAAGGTAACTGGTGTGCATGGGAGATTCTGTCCTTCCTGAGACCAACAATCCATCCTTTTATGCCAAAGCCAGTCCCCAGGTGAGCACTTTATTTGGATGTTGTGTAGGAGTTGAGATCAAGGGAGCATGAGGCTGGTTAGCACATCTGAATCGCAGCTCCCTAGCTCTCCAACATCAGGCAAGGAAGGTACATAACCTCCCGGGACTGTTTTATCATTTGTAAAATGGGGATCATACCGGTAAGTTACTGTACCAGAGGGCCTTTTCTTAGATCAATAAGTTAATAAATTCAAACCCCTCTAAATAGTGCCTGACACTCAAAAAGTGCTATTATCATTATTATTTCTTCCTTAATAAAGTTGCATGTGATTTATAATGCTAACTGTTCTGTAAATAGCAGGAAAGTTACATAGGGATTTTCCCCTAGTTCAGAAACGTGACCCAACATATTCCTGGGGGGCGGGGGGCGGGGGGGGGAGTAAGGACATAGAATGATCCAAAGAGACTATGATTAACCTTAAGAATTTGGTCCTTGGGGACACACATGATTGTGCTGAGGTTCTATAAGTGAAGCTTCAAGGCCTTAAATCCGCCAGCCACGGCATATTTCCATAGAAAACTCCGTGCATAGTAAGATTGCATCATGAGGATGAACTCATTTGAAATCTGGAACAGTTTTATAGTGAACACATCCAATAGGCCTTGGCAGGGTCTGCATCTCCTTGGAGAGTCAAACTGAAGAAACTGGTTATTCAACATCATTATAAGCCTCGGAACAGGCCGTGTGTGTGTGTGTGTGTGTGTGTGTGTGTGTGTGTGTGTGCACTGTATAGCCACATGTTCAAACACCAGACTTAATGGAGAGAACCCTCCCCTATCTTATCCTGTAGACCCTCCGCCACCCACCCCTCTGAGGGCAGTCAGAGGGCAAACGAGACACCCACACAAACTCAGAACGGCCCCAGATAACCACAGTTTGAAGTTTACAATAGAGAAGCAGCCTCTCTCTGGATAAGCCCAATGCTGGGGGCTCCTCTTCTTCTTCTGGGATTTCTGAAATCTCGCCCCTGCTGTGTAATCTGCATGTGGCCCCTTTCAGCCACCTCCCCGTCACCACTACTCCAAACAGACGCCCCGGAGCCTTGATAGGTGGGGGAATGCTTAAAGGCTGGGTGATAAGCCCTTCCCAGGAAGCTAAATAAAACGAAGAAAGCTGCCCTAACCGGTTTGGCTCGGTGGATAGAGCATAGGCCTGTGGACTGAAGGGTCCCAGGTTCGATTCCGGTCAAGGGCATGTACCTTGGTTGCGGGCACATCCCCAGTAGGAGGTGTGCAGAAGGCGGCTGATCGATGTTTCTCTCTCATCGATGTTTCTAACTCTCTATCCCTCTCCCTTCCTCTCTGTAAAAAATCAATAAAATATATTTAAAAACAAAAACACGAAGAAAGCTGGGATGCCTCTTGTTAGTGGTTTAATTCCTAAGAGCAAAAAGCGTCGTCATTTCGTAGCCGAGCTGAAACAAGACCAGAAGATGTTACGAAAACAATCACCCGTGTCTTATAAGAAATTGATTTCTTTCGGCTGCTTCGGACCAGCCAAATTGAAACTTTGCACTAAAAAAAACTCCCACCCGCTCAGATGACAGCCAAAGGGAGAAGTGATGACAATGAGTGTTTGAATCTGTATTTTAGCTGCAAATACACCTATGTTTATGGGGACATGAAAAAGCTATCAAAGTAAAAGACAATTGTAACAAAAGAATCCTGTACGCTCTCGTTGGGAGAAACGTGTAATACCGTGAAAGTCAAATAATATATTTTCTAACGGTGTCATTCAAACAAACACAGATGTTTAGAACACGATTTGATGTCTGCGAGTGGGGTAGGAAGTAAAATCATTCTGGACTCCTGTGCACTGTTGTACAATAAAAGACAGCTTCATTTTCGAGCCGGAATCTCAGAGGGCTGGGGATACTCACAGGTTGCTTTAGGATAATGGAAAATATGATCTCATTAGCACCCGGTTTGTTACTTGTTCTCTCACAAAAAGGTAAATTACCACGTATTAATGCAGTTAGTGTTGTTTTTAACGTGCGTGGGGATCCAATAAAACGTTTATTAGGGAAGTGTGATGGTATGTTTGTTCTATACATCAGCATCCGGCTGGGCCTCAGCAGCCAATCACGTGGCCCAATGGAGCATTCTCGTAATGATGTAATAAAACCGGACTCTGATATTGTAAAATATGTTTATGGGGAGGCTGTTGGGATATTTTTATGCAATCTTATTAGAGCAGGTGCCTAAACCTATTATATTTTGTAGTCCAATTTCAGTGGAATTTTTAAAATGTCAAATTCCTAATCTGGAGTTTGAATGCTGAAGTGATTATATTACGATGCGGAATATTATGCAGACTCCCTCCTCCAGGCCTCACTTGTATGAGCAAGCGTGCAATTGCCATGTGAACACAGCTGTCTAAATAGGTGTTTTGTCAGTTAATAGAATGCTATTGGCCAGATCGAGGGATTTTCCTCCTGGGCCATGGGACATTTTTAAAGATAATAACTACAGCCCAGCCAGCGTGCCTCAGTGGCTCAGTGGTTGAGCGTCGACCTATGAACCAGAAGGTCACAGTTCGATTCCAGTCAGGGCACATGCCTGGGTTGCCGGCTCAATCTCCAGTGTGGGGTGTGCAGGAGGCAGCTGATCAATGATTTGCTCTCATCATTGATGTTTCTATTTCTCTCTTCCTATCTGAAATTAATAAAATTATAAAAAAGACAGAAGAGGCAACCTTAAAAAATACCCTATATATTGCCGAGGCCGGTTTGGCTCAGTGGATAGAGCATCGGCCTGTGGACTGAAGGGTCCCAGGTTCGGTTCCGGTAAAGGGCATGTACCTTGGTTGCGGGCACATCCCTGGTGGGGATGTGCAGGAGGCAGCTGGTCGATGTTTCTCTCTCATCGATGTTTCTAACTGTTTCTATTTCTCTCTTCCTCTCTGAAATTAATAAAATTATAAAAAAGACAAAAGAGGCAACCTTTAAAAATACCCTATATCATAAAAGGCTAATATGCAAATTGTCCCCTCCACCAGGAGTTCGAACAGGGTGCGGGGCTGGCCAGCCAATGGCCTGAGGCCACTCCCCCTGGCTGGTCCAGCCAGATCAGCCCTGATCACAGCAGGCCAACTGGACCCCACCCATGCACGAATTCATGCACCAGGCCTCTAGTATAATAATTATTATTATAGGTGCATGTCACTCCACAGTGCTTTCCTAGGTCTGTTGTTGGCCACTTGCCCTCTCGGGCTCATCATTGATTTAAGGCCGCAGTGGTAGGAAATACTGCCCACCTTGTAGAGGACAGTTGGCCTGGAAATCCAAAACAATGTGTGGGGAGGAAAAATGAAATCGTCTATTGCTAAGCTTTGGACGAGGCCTGAGGTGGATAAACCTCCCCTTTTCAGAGCAGCGTAAGCTCCTCAGACTCATACTGACTCCTCCCTGGGGAATCGACAGTGACGGTCCCCTCTCACGGAGCTTATGTTCTAGGCCAGTGATGGCGAACCTATGACACGCGTGTCAGAGGTGACAGGCGAACTCATCTTTTTGGTTGATTTTTCTTTGGTAAATGGCATTTAAATATAGAAAATAAATATCAAAAATATAAGTCTTTGTTTTTGATATTTGCCAATATCAAAAAATTTCTATATGTGACACGGCACCAGCGTTAAGTTAGGGTTTTTCAAAATGCTGACACGCCAAGCTCAAAAGGTTCGCCATCACTGCTCTAGGTGATGAGTAGGAATCTGTCTGTATTTGAGGGATACAGTTAGTATCCATCTCCCACGTGGCTTTGAGCTCTTGTCCTCTGTAATCCCATCTACTTCATCATTTCATTATCTTTGTTATAAACAACCTCACATTCTCTCTAGGAAGGCAGGAAGTATCTTAAATAAAAATAAATAAAGATTTTGGGCCCGGCTGGTGTGGCTCAGTGGTTGAGCATCGACCTAGGAACCAGGAGGTCACGGTTTGATTCCCAGTCAGGGCACATGCCCAGGTTTCAGGCTTGATCCCCAGTGTGGGTCGTGCAGGAGGCAGCCAATCCATGATTCTCTCTCATCATTGATGTTTCTATCTCTCTCTCTCCTCCCTTCTTTCTAAATCAATAAGATATATATATTTTTAAAAGACTTTGGATACTATAGAGACCAACACACATGTCTGAAAGTCTCCAAACGAAGTTGAAATTCCTAAAAGAATTCTGGAGAAGAAGAAAAAAGACATTCCTTCCGTTGATTAATGAAAGAGAAGGACAGGGAGGTCACAGTGGAACAGTTGCCCAGACTCCTACCGCTGATGAGGGACGTTTAGGAAGAAGTATCAATCCGGCTTCTAAATCCTCCCTGCTCGCAGCACACGGAGCACAGCTCACAGGAAATCGGAAAACCAGAGCCCCCAAAATTACAAATGGCAACGCTATTATTTAGCCCTCGTTGCCAAAGGCACTCAATATAAAGGTTTTACAGAGGTGTCAACTGATATATAGCAAACACACAAATAGTCTCCAACGCTGTAAAATATGCAAGGAGAATTGGGCCGAAATATTAGGCATATGAATTACATTTTTGCAGAAAGTGCTTGCTAGGCACTGTAGTTAAGAGGAGCAATAAATACCAGGGCTAATGCTGCCAATGTCTTGTTGGGGGCGGGGGGGGGGGGGGTTCCCACCCGCCATAATTTTGGTTTTCCATACCATGCTTCCAATCCATATTTTGGATAATGGTGTTATTAGGCTATTTCTTTCTGGTCTGGTGTACATTTAAAACAGGTTTCAGTCCTCTCTCTCTCTCTCTCTCTCTCTCTCTCTTTTTCTCTCTCTCCCCTTCTCCTTCTCACTCTCCTTCTCCCTCTTCCCTCTCTCTCTCTCCATCAGGGATTCATTTGGGGACCCAGACATGTGAAAGGAGGACATGATAGCTTTTTAGGATCCATTCTCCCCTCCACACACACAGACTCACCCAGTGCAACCAAAGAATGCATACATAAGTGGAACAGCAAATAGATGTTTCTCTCTCTTCCTTCCTCTCTCTCTCTCTCTCTCTCAAAATCAGTTTTACAAATCTTAGCTTATTCACATTTCACGAGCAAATCTATATAACGAATTGAAAATATCCACTGGGATTTGGATAAACCATTATTTTTTAGTGAGCACCTATTATGTGATAGATTCTGTGACAGATGCTCTAAGTCCTGAGAAAATAAGACAGTCTTCGCCCCCCAAGTCTTTAATATCCACTTATCTTGTCTCTGTGACACGCACAGAATACATCTTATACGTTCATACCAGTGGTCGGCAAACTGGGAGGGCAGCAGCTGGGAACTGGCTGGGAGCCGCTGCCACAGCCCACGTGCTGCGGGATGAGCAGCTGGCCGCTCTCACTCCCCAGCGGTGGAAGGTACGAGGCGGCGTCTTGGTTCAGGGCCTCCTGTGTGTCTTCATCACAGCTTGCACCCCCCACCCCGCCTCCTGTTCCCCATCCCAGAGGTCAGAGAGGTTGGAGTTCATGGATCCTTTCCCCCAGTCTTACCACGAATGTGAAAGCATCCTGCGAGCAAACTATTTTTTCTTCAAGTCTCCCTGAGGCCGTCTCTGTCCAGAGAAAAAGCAAAGAGCTGATGGAAGGATCTAGAGCTCCTGCTGGGAGCATCCCCGTCAGGCCAGGCAGGGCACGCCGCTCCCAGGCCTCTGACGGAGGAGGGGCTGCTCGTTCCCCAGCTGCCAGCGCTCTTCTCCGGCCGTCCCAGCACACCCCAGGCCCTGCACCGTTAGTGACGCTGTACCATCCCTCTCGCAACCTCCTGGCAGCATGCCCACCCTTCTGTGTCCAGGCCAAGCATTTCTTTCCAACAGATTCCACACTGATGCAGCCTAGGCCAGTGGTCGGCAAACTGAGGCTCGGCAAACCGCGGCTTGCGAGCCACATGCGGCTCTTTGGCCCCTTGAGTGTGGCTCTTCCACAAAATACCGACCTCTGCACATTGGCCACGAAGTTTCAATCGCACTGTACGTGCGCGCACACGTGGTATTTTGTGGAAGAGCCACACTGAAGAGGCCAAAGAGCCGCATGTGGCTCTCGAGCCACGGTTTGCCGACCACTGGCCTAGGCAAGCCCTGGTGTGTGTGTGTGTGTGTGTGTGTGTGATAATATGCCTTGAGACCCTGAACTTGGACCTGAAGACATCATTTCCAATCACCTTTTTGTAGTTGTTGTTGTTGTTAAATAACCTGAGGATATTTCCCATTGATTTTTAGAGAGAGTGGAAGGGGGAGAGAGAGAGAGAGAGAGAGAGAGAGAGAGAGACAACAATGTGAGAGAAACACATCGATTGGTCGCCTCCTGCATGCAACCCAACCAGAGCCAGGGAACCTGGAACCAAGATACATGCCCTTGACCAGAATCGAACCCGGAACCCTTCAGTCCGCGGGCCGATGCTCTCTCCACTGAACCAAACCGGCCAGGGCTCCAATCACCTTTGATACATGACACACTATAAGCACCGTAAAAACAATCAATAACTGTAAATAAGTGATAAGATTCAGAATTAGACTCAAATACAGGAATCAGGTGTATGTATATGCAGATTTGAACTCCATATTTCCTAATGCGAGGCCCCTAAGACTGGGCAGCCAGAGGTGAGGGAGGGAAGCTTTCCAAACAGAACGATGCCGGGTTATTGAAACATATTTAAGTTCCCTGACAATGTTAGCATTAAGACGGGGGGCTGTGACTTACTGCTCTTGCTAAAAATCCAATCATCCACCACGGGAGACATGAGCATGGTCGTCCACTCTGGAACAGGAACATTAGATGTGTGTCTGGATGTTGGGTAGTTCCCAGGCCTCGGCCCTTCTGCCTGTGGCTGAAGAGAAATTTCCAAGGCCTTCTTTTCCTCTGGAAAGAGGCAAAGGCATTCTCCCCGTGGAACACCCACACACTTTTAGAACAAGGTACTTTAAGTACGTCTCCTTTTCTTAATTTTTATTTTTTTAATTACAGTTGACATTCAATATTATATTACTTCCCGGTGTATAGCATATTGGTTAGACAGTTAGATAACTTATGGATTCCCCCCCCCCCATAAGTCTAGTATCTTATCTAAGTCTGTCTTCTTTAGTCCTCAGTCCTATGATGTAGACATACGTGCCCTATCTTTTGTACAGGATCAGAGAAGTAACATGTCAGAATTCACATACCTAAGGGAGGAAAAGTTAGAACTCAGTCAGGGACTCCAAATTTCTGCTATTTATCCACTCCAATCCCTTCCCAAATGTATAGACATCAACATCAAGTTGATTATTTTATCATTTCAGCCTTGGTCAAAGTTTAACCCTGGAGATTTTAGGACAGTTTGATGTACAATAGCCTTTTGAATTCTTTGTTAAGAAAGTAAAAGATGCCCTGACTGGTTTGGCTCAGTGGCTAGAGCGTCGGCCTGTGGACTCAAGGGTCCCAGGTTCGATTCCAGTCAAGGGCATGTACCTTGGTTGCGGGCACATACTCAGTAGGGGGTGTGCAGGAGGCAGCTGATCAATGTTTCTCTCTCATCGATGTTTCTAACTCTCTACCCTCTCCCTTCCTCTCTGTAAAAAATCAATAAAATATATTTTAAAAAATAAAAATAAAAGATCAGCCCGGCCTGCATGGCTCAGTGGTTGACCATCAACCTATGAACCAGGAGGTCATGGTTCGATTCCCAGTCAGGGCACGTGCCCGGGTTGTGGGCTCCATCCCCAATGTGGGGCGTGCAGGAGGCAGCCGATCCATGATTCTCTCATCATTGATGTTTCTATTTCTCCCTCCCTTTCCCTTCCTCTCTGAGACCAATAAAAAGAAAAGAAAAGAAATCAAAACTCGCCGAAACCGGTTTGGCTCAGTGGATAGAGCGTCAGCCTGCAGACTGAAAGGTCCCAGGTTCGATTCCGGTCAAGCGCATGTACCTGGGTTGCGGGCACATCCCCGGTGGGGGGTGTGCAGGAGGCAGCTGATCGATGTTTCTCTCTCGTCGATGTTTCTAGCTCTCTATCTCTCTACCTTCCTCTCTGTAAAAAATAAATAAAATATATTTAAAAAAAAAAAAAAAGAAATCAAAACTCAAAAATAGGCCCCCATCCCTCAAACAGCCACCTATGCAGTTCCCTTAAATACTCAAGGGTGCTGGGAGCTGCTGAAATAATGACGACTATCAGTAAGGAGGGCCTGCCCCTTCCAAGTGTTCCGATCCAACTTTCCTGTTCTAAGAAGCTCACGAGGGGAAAACTCAGCGTGATTCGCAAGGACCTGCCGAAATAAGCCAGCCCCGTGGCTTTTAACAGAAATCCCAGTTTAATGCCCAGACCCGTGGAGGGGAACTGGCCGTTTTCTGTGCAACTGTGTGCAATGCCTATCAGAACCAGTCCAGCTGCTCATGGCTAACTAGCTCGCCAAAGTGACTCCCCCGGGCCCCAGCCAGGAGCAACTAAAATAAAACCCAAAAATGCACAGCCCCTTCCGCCTCACAGATAAAAGGCGGCGGGCTATATAGGCCCCGCTTTAATAGGGCCTCGGCGCGCTCTGGTTTTTGCACCCACAGCTAATTGAAGGGGCGACGAGAGCAGACACAATTGAACACGTAGTTAAGGAGCCACCTGACCACCTGGCTTGCGCACACAATTAAATATTTGCACCTGCAGGGGTAGTATGTGTGAGCCTTATCCCTGTAATTAGTTGTCGGGTAGAAATAGATATAATTTTTAAAACCCTCTCTAATTCTAACTAATTAGTGTTTTTACAAGGAACTATTCCATATTGAGTTCTTTTTAGGTAATCCACTAAAAGTAGATCTTTCTACAGTTCCTATTAAGCAGCATGATTTCCATGCGTTTTCAATGGGTTTGGCGTGGGATCAAGTCGACTCGATTTTTTCATTCATTCTTTCATTTATTTCATTTCCTTTATTCCTTCGATAAGTACAGTGAGCATGTCTCACACCCGGGTCCTGGGGGGGCTGGTGTGTATAAGACCACACATCTTCCTCGAGGCTCATGCACATGGGGTCCACTTAGGGTTGATGTGTTTTTGTTTTGTTTTAAATATATTTTAAGAGAGGAAGGGAGAGATAGAAACATCAATGATGAGAGAGAATCATTGATTGGCTTCCTCCTGCACGCCCCCTACTGGAGATCGAGCCCGCAACCCAACCCGGGCATGTGCCCTTGACCAGAATCGAACCCGGGACCCTTCAGTCTGCAGGCCGACGCTCTATCCACTGAGCCACACCGGCTAGGGCAGGGTTGATGTTTTTATCGAATAATTTTAATTCAATATGGCAAGTGCATACCACTTACCAGAGGTGATGGTCCATGGCAAACACCTTGCAGGGCTTAATTCTCCCCAAAACACATACCAAGGGAAATCCTTAAAACTTTTTGTAAAATTCAAAACCAAGTTATTCCTCGGCTTTGCAACAGGTGAGACCATGGTGTGCATACGATGTGACGAGGACACAGGCTCCTCATTTGAGAAGATCCTACAGTTTACTTCACCTGAGTTGTACTTTAATGACAGGAAAGACTTGTCTATTTTTATTTTTTTAATCCTCACCCGGGGATATTTTTCCATTGATTTTTAGAGAGAGCGGAAAGGAAAGGGAGAGATAGAGAAAAACATTGAAGTGAGAGAGACACATCGATTGGTTGCCTCCTGCACACACCCCAACCAGGGCCGGGGATTGAGCCTGCAAACGAGGTACATGCCCTTGTCCAGAATCGAACCCGGGCCCCTCAGTCCTTAGGCCGACGCTCTATTCACTGAGCCAACCGGCTAGGGCAGTGGTCGGCAAACTCATTAGTCAGCAGAGCCAAATATCAACAGTACAATGACTGAAATTTCTTTTGAGAGCCAAATTTTTTAAACTTAAATTATATAGGTAGGTACATTGTTATTAACATAATTAGGGTACTCCTAAGGCCTAGGAAGAGCCACACTCAAGGGGCCAAAGAGCCGCATGTGGCTCGCGAGCCGCAGTTTGCCCACCACGGGGCTAGGGCAAGACTTGTTGATTTTTGTCATGCGGGGAAAAGTGGAACAATAAAGGATTTTAGCAGATAAGCATATTGCCCTGTCCTGGACTATAAAATGCCTCTTAGCATTGATAGAAAATGAAGCCCCTCCCCTCCCCCCCAAGAAAGACAACACATCAGCGTTTCAGCCAACACCTCAGCCCAGATGTGCTCGATGTCTTTTTATCTGGGAAGGACCTGTGTCCTCTAATTCTCAGCCCGCATTCCTTCTGTTATTTACAATGAAAGGAAAGGCCTGCAGCTTTGAGGGTAAATCCTCCACGTGTAGATTTCACACGGATTGTTTCTCTTGCCTTCACTTTGTGTTGGAACTCACGCTTTCTTACGTCTCAAAAACGGACGGCTTTGGCCCAAACATAGCTGGTCTCCTGGTAAGCTGGCCTGTTCAGGGTTGACCTGTAGACGTAGTTCAGCCCCAGATCCTGGCATTATCACCCGCTGTGGAATTTCCACCCAAACCTGGAGCGTCCAGAAAAGCAAAAAGCCCCCAAGAAGGCCCGCTTTTCCGGGGAGAGGGTCTGCCAGGGGCTCTGGGCAGGTCGGCGGAGAAGAAGCCGGGGTGTGGGGGAGGTGGGAGCGGGGGGGCGGGGGGGGGAGGCAGCCCCCTAGACCTTGAAGTGCAGCAGCTGCGCGTTGTCTTTGAGGCCGGGGATCAGGCCGAGAATATGAGATAGGCAAACGTTGGCTTAAACGTTCTTCTCTCTTTGATTGTCCTTGGACATCTGCCTCTCCCCCTGTCAAGAATGTTTGGCAGCTGTGAGCTCAGAATAACACGGTGGTGCCGCGCCAGCCGCTGCCCCAGCCGCCTAAGACTTTAAGCCAACGAGTCGCCGTTCGGGGACCGGCCCCACTTGCACAGCGACGCTAATGCCTTGAGCTAACTGGCTCGCTGTGGGCCCTTATTTTCCTCACGTGCTAATTGGCTTTAATTGTTGGCCAATTGGATTTCAAGTTCAGATGAGTTGCCTACACAAAGACCAGTGTTCACTGCAGACCGTGGGAGAGGCCCGCCGGCCCTTTGGTCTCTGAAGTGGCACGATTTATGCAGATGCACACGGATGCGGGGCCTGCGGGTTCCAGGGAGACGTCTCCAGGCCACCAGGATGGGGTCTTAACATTCACACTGGTCCCCATGGGCCACCTACCAATTTACCAGAAATGGGGAGGCTATTTCTTTCGATCAGCCTGTAAACTTGTCATAAAGGAAGGACTTCAGCGTATTTGGCTCCCTTTCAATCCCCAGTTTTTCTCCTAAGAGCCTTCTTTCTGTCATTAAGAAATTACCATCTCGAGGCGAGAAAGTGCTGAGTTTAAAAATATTGAAAATGGACATGTTCGACTTCATGCGTGAGAGTGATCCGCCGCGATCATAAAAATGGAGATTTATTCTGCGCGTCCTCCTCCGTATCGCCCTCCTGGGAATGGAGTCAAAGTAAGACAGAAACTTTGAAACCTGCCCCCGGACAGCGGGGCTTTTGCAGGAAAGTGCCAACTAAGTCACAGAAGCCCACTGCGAGGAGATCAGGGCAGGCCAATCAATAGCATTGATTTCTTCCCGCTAATGGTTAGGGATTGTTTCTCAGGGAGGGCCAGGATTTCAATACTATGGCTGTGGGAGGGTATCACGGAGTGGCGACTTACTACGCATTTTCTGAGTCCAAATGGTCCTCCAGATTATTCCAGGGCTAATTCCTCAAATTCTCCTTTTCTATATTGGGGCTGAAATGTGTCCACGCGCACAGATGGTCGTGCTGCTTTGATGGAATTGACTACTCGCTCAGTCGCACACCTGTCAATTCAGTCCCAGAATTTTTGACTGAATTGCCCAGGTGTGAGGCTGAACCCCACGGGTCGATTGCATCAAAAATGGTCGAACCAGCTTTTCGTGACAGGACAACGTCCGAGTCTGCAGGCGCTTAGGATTCCTCCATCTACCTTGTTAGCACGCTTGTTTTCTCACTTTTTAAATAAAAACCTCGATGCTGAAATTCCACATTTATACATATATTCATATGTGCATAGATGTGAGGATCTCTGCCAATTAATGGTTTTTATATTTGTAATCTCCCAACGGTAATGAGTGTATAGCACCCATCCTTGTAGCTGTAGTTTCCAAATAAAATAATTTATTCACATCCATTTATTCTGCTTGCGTTTCGAGCTCTGACATAGCAGCGAGTGTGACAAGGGCAGACTTAGCAGGCCAGACAGATGATCCCAGGAGTAGCTTTTGGAGAATGCTTTTCTTTTTTTTTTTTTTTTTGCCTCATAAGTTCAGAAATAACGTATTCTGAGTGTTGGCCATTGCCTATCCCCACCCTCCACCTCTCACAGGAATTTAAGAACCATGAGACCAGCCATTTTTGTCTGTTTTATTTCCTGATGATTTCCAAATGGTTAGAACTGTGCCGAGTACTGTGGTCGGCAGACTGCGGCTCGCGAGCCACATGCGGCTCTTTGGCCCCTTGAGTGTGGCTCTTCCACAAAACACCACGTGTGGGCGCGCATACAGTGCGATTGAAACTTTGTTGCCCATGCGCAGAAGTCAGTTTTCGGCCTGGGCGAGTCTATTTTGAAGAAGTACTGTTGATATTTGGCTCTGTTGACTAATGAGTTTGCCGACCGCTGGCCTAGTACATTGCACCTAGACCCCCAATCATGGTGCTTGGAGATTTTAGGATCAGCAGTGTCAGTTGTTATGGGGTAGATCAAGGAAGTCCATTCTGGGACTTTTCCATTCTCTCAACGATTTCAGCACTTTCCACTGACTTAATTTGAATTATTTAGATTACTCTGCATTACATTTATGATATAGTTTTACCCTTTTTCCCTAAGTTGTGAATTCCCAGCATATAGGTAGTGCCCTAGTGAAGTCCAGGGCCTTACACAGAGCTGACAAGGAGAAATATGGGCTTAAGAGCGTAGTCACCTATGAATGAAATAGCAGCATTCACTATGAATGATCGCTGCTCATTAGAAAACTCAATGAACTTTAATAAGTAACAGAATTTAGTCTTGATGGGGGGAGGGGGAGGGGGCGTGATGTCCAACTGATTAGAAATGAGGCATCTTCTAATTCATTAGTGGTCTTGATCGGAATCAGAGTTACCATCTTATACTGACATTAAAAATATAGAGCATTATAGCCACATACGCCCTAAATCAGAGCCAAGTTGTATTAGAATGTCTCTGACAATGGACACCACTGAGGAGCTGTGTCTGTCCTCGCAAAGAGCATCTGATGGACAGAATACCTCCATCTCTATTGGAGGATGACTGTTGTCCCTCCTGCCCTCTCTCCACCCTGTCTGATTGCATCGTTGCACGTGGACATGGCCAGGGGACACGGAGCTGGACACTTCCCATGAGCTGGGGACACATCGTTTCTTGATTCTTTACCAGACCAGCTGCATCTGTCACCCTCATGTCCCTTGACGAGAAAAATCCTTCTGAAGAGCTAAACGATAGTATGAGTCACATTGAACTGAACATCGATTTACAGCCAGGAACGCCTCCTCCTCAGGTGAAATGGAATCATCTTCTCCAGCCTTGAGAAGGGCTCCTCCCTCTTACATCTCCTCTTTCCCACTGGCTGCCCAAGCCAGAGTCATTCCCTTTTCTAGTTTGTTCTAAGGAACCTTCATCCCCCAGTCACTAAAATGGTTACACTCATAAGAGCACTTTGATTTTAAAACAGTGATTTTAAAATATTTAGAGCTCTTGATCTATTTAATTACTAATAATAAACAATGGTCGTAAGTGTATTGCCTGCTAGTTATTGTGCTAAACACATTACCTCAATACAGTCCTTCCAATAAGTCCATTGAACATACTTGTTATTTCATCCCTCCTGTCCCTCCACAGTGCTCCACACCCACCTCCATAACCAGGATCGCACTGGGGTGCAAGTCCCAGGATGCAGGCTATGGCCAACATTAAAAGTCAGCAGGCAGGAAAAATTCAGAGTTCTTTCCTCCACAACAGAGCTGTTTCTTTCAAACCAACTTAGGTAGAGCTTGCTGTTGAGTTCAAGAAGTGCAGAAATGAACTTGGAATTGGGAGTCTGAATCTTCTCTCTGCCAAGGACAGGCCCTTAAGCAAGCCACTGACCCACTCCCCTTTGGGTATCATTTAAACAAAGGAATTTTTTAAAATTATTGATTGATTTTAGAGAGAGAAGGAGGAGAAGAAGGAGAAGAAAGAGAGAAACATGGATGTGTTGTTCCACTTACTGATGCATTCACTGGTTGATTCTTATATGTGCCCTGACTGAGGATCAACCCTACAACCTTGGTGTATGGAGCCAACTCCCTAACCAACTGAGCTACCCAGCCAGGGCCTAAACAAAGGAATTTGTTTATCAACTTGTATTTTGGGAATATCTATAAATGAGAATAAAGTTCTTAGACGATCATTTTCTATTGCCAAAGGAGTTGTTTTCCCTCTCTGTCCATCCCACATGTCCTTACGTGAAAAGTTGTAAAAAATGGTTATGAAAAGTCAGTCCCTGGTGGTTACAGCCCATGTGTTCTGGTACTCGGATGAGTGAGGACCTTTGAATAAAGCCATCGTGTATGACTGTACCCTACATCGGTGCTGAGAAACGTTACTCTCTCCAAATCACTGGTTCTGAACCTACGCACATACTTGCTATTTCAAAAGGAAATGTAGAAATTCATCAAAGCAAAGGGATTGCTCCTTTATTCACTTCAAAGATGATCACAATGGTTTTATTGTGAGCAGGGTACGGCTCCATATTTGCAATGCCCAAAGAGACGTTGAAATCTTTTTCTGGACCAAACAGTTCACAAACTCAGCATCTCTCTCTGACATCAGGCCAACTTTTGAAAACAAAAGAAAGCCAAAAACAAACAGAAAAAAACCTCAACCTAAAAGCTAAAAATCATCTATGTTTCAGGACTTCCACTCTCCCAAAGGTTTGCATTGTAGACACAATGAATTTTTTTTTCTCTCTTGCCCCATTGATATATCTCATGTGGACGGGAAAAAGGCAAAGGAATTAACATACAAACAAATTGAATGTGAGCTGTAATTTTTAAAAAATGTTAAATGCTTAATTTAAAAAAAAAAATTATCTTTCCAGCCAAGAAAGGAAGCTGGCTCCCAGCACAGCTGTTACGGGGCGAGGCCTCAGTTCTGGGCGCGCCTGACCTTGAGCTTCTGCCTCCTCCGTCTCTTGACAATGTCCTGTCCTCCCAGGTGGGCCGTTTTCCTTTGAAGACAGATGCTTGGAAGAGCAATGGAGAGAGCCTCCTGCTATCTGCCTTTCCCTCTGCACAAGACAAGACCACCCAGGGTCTTGCCTGGAGAAACATTGCACAGGCTCGGGGGCTGGAGCGCAGATACTGGTCCAGGCTGCACAGCGATGCTGACAAGGGGCCAGGCGAGGACAGCAGAGAAAGTTCTCTTGGACAGAGTCCCCCAGATTATGTAGAAGGTCACATCCCTCCAGACCCAACTCTCTGGCCCCTCCCCCAATATTCAACTCCACGAGGAGATAGATTTCTAACAACTTATGTCAATAAATCATTTCTCTTGGCCCATCTGGAGTGGCTCAATGATTGAGCATCGACCCATGAACCAGGAGGTCATGGTTCGATTCCCGGTCAGGGCACATGCCTGGGTTGTGGGCTTGATCCCCAGTGTGGGGGGTGCAGGAGGCAGCCGAACCATGATTGTCTCTCATCATGGATGTGTCTATCTCTCTCTACCTCTCCCTTCCGCTCTGAAATCAGTACAAATACATTTTTAAAAATAAAAATAATTTCTCCGGTAAATGTTCCTTATTACCCTATTTCATCACGAAATTCTTCATGCCAACTCCAGCATAAGTTCCTGTGAGCCTTTCATTACATAACTAGAGGCCTGGTGCACGAATTCATGCATGGATGGGGTCTGGCCAGCCCACCCCGATGGGGGCCAATCAGGACCAGGCTGGCCAGGGGGAGGGACCGCAGAAGATTGGCTGGTCCGCCCCGCCCCTGATCAGGCCAGTTGGCCGGCCTCAGTGCGAGTTATAGCAACCAGTTATTCCGGTCATTCCGGTCACTTGGCTTTTATGTAAACCAGGGGTCCTCAAACTTTTTAAACAGGGGGCCAGTTCACTGTCCCTCAGACCGTTGGTGGGCTGGACTATAGTTTTAAAAAAAACTATGAACAAATTCCTATGCACACTGCACATATCTTATTTTGAAGTAAAAAAAACAAAACGGGAACAAATACAATATTTGTATTTGCATGTGGCCCACGGGCCGTAGTTTGAGGACCCCTGATGTATATAGATGAGCACCCATTGTCCCCATGGCCCCAAAGGAGATCCCTTTAGATCCGCTGATGCTTAACCTCTTCATACAAAATGGTTGCACAGCTTCGGCAGGGTGGGAGCTGGTCACAGTGAGCTTTCCGCATAGCTCACCCTCTCCTGTCACCCTGCCTCCCTCCTCCACACGTTTCTCTTCCCATCACCTGACTCCTGAGCTGATCAGGCAAGGAAATTCCAAACGAACAGAGAATCAGATGCTTGTTTGGGGTCATGACTGGGTCTACAGTTTCCTTGTTGGTGATTTTCGCTTGCCCCACGGTCATGTGATAAAGAGCGATGGGAATGGAGCTAGGTGCGAGGTGGTGGCCGGGAAACCTCCTTGACAAGGTGACTTTGAGTTGGGTCCTAATAGATAGGGAGGATTCAGCCACTAGGATTCGGGCTAACATTCCAGGGGAAGATTAGATATAAATAATTTTGAATAGTAGTTTATAAATGGAACCTGTGAGGAGCCCGGGTTACATACATGCACACACATACAGTGCATATATTAGACATGGATAATATCCATAATATTTCGGCCTATGTAAATAATGATACTGTAAGTTATAATGTTGGCTTTGGAACTTACCTTATTGAATCCCAAGACACCACTAAATGATGAGGATTATTATGTCCCTTTTTTGGTCAGTTACGAGACTAACCTTAACATACAAGTTAAGTAATCTCTCGAAGTTTATACGCTTAGTAAGTGACACAGCCTAATTTCCATCCACAACGGCTCCTGCCGTGGATTTTTGTAAAAATGAAGAGATAAAAGAAATTTTTCCTTTCTCTTTTAGGACGTAGTAGTTTTCTTATTGTTTTAAAAATGAAAAAGTAAAGTAGCACAACTGTCTATGAACTGCCAAGTAGATTCATAGGTGAATCAAGGGTTCGTGCATTTGCGGTAACACCAGTTATGCCCTTGATCACAAACACTGACACATAGAAGTGTTATTACCTGCCTTCTCCACTGTCCTAGAAGCAGACCCCTTGGTACAGAGGGCTGGCGATGTGGGAAAATTCATATACTCGGCTGAGAAATTAGGGACTCGCTCACACCTTCAGTGATGGCCCTTTGGAAATATCTAGAACAGCAACAAAACCAGGGGCAGAGAGGAAATTCCCACCCTGATAATGATAGCAAGAAATAGAAAGATGAAAGACTTCACACAGATGCTTAAAATCAGCCCAACTGCACGGGTAGGGAGGGACTGCTAAAGAGACTCCCTTCAACACATTCAGTTAAAGATTGGAGCTGGCCCTAGCTCCTTGGCTCAGTAGATAGAGCGTCGGCCTGTGGACTGAAGGGTCCCAGGTTCGATTCCCGGTCAGGGCACATGCCCAGGGTGCGTGCTCGATCCCCAGTGTGGGGCGTGCAGGAGGCAGCTGATCCATGTTTCTCTCTCATCTTTGGTGCTTCTATCTCTCTCTCCCTCTCCCTTCCTCTCTGAAGTCAATAAAAATATATTAATAACTTTTTAAAAAAGATAGGAGTGTTCCCCTGTCCCCCGTGAGAGATGGCATGCTTTGGCTTAGGTATAATTGTCGTTCAGAACTCATCTCCAAGTGGCTTCTGGTTTGTGTTAGCCGCCAGAGATCTGTGTAGAAGCTAAAACCCAGGGCTGAGCTGCCCCCCGTTGCTCGCTGGGATACCCTCCCGAATTTTCCATTCAGGATGCACTTAGAGGCGGCTCTGAATATCAGCTCTGTCCTAACAACTGGGCTGCTGGTCCCAGAGGCCTGGGGGGCCGCCGGCATTCCTCTCCGCGGTGGTCTCCTCAGGATGTAATCCCCAGCCCGGCGGCCACCAGCTCTGCCTTTGGCCTCAGCATCCTCGGCGGTGGTGCCTTTTTCTCCGACACAGCAGGCCCCACTAGCGCCTCTTTGGCTGCTGGGGCGGGATCCCAGGAGTCGGGGGTTGTGGGGGCGGAATGGATAGCGGTGCCCATTGACTTTCGGTTCCCCATCCCACCTCTTTCATTCTGCTGGGAGCTTTGTCCCCGGGGAAGATTACGCGGGGGCCGCCGAGGAGCCGGGCCGGCACAAAGATAGAGCGCACACAAAAAGTGTGACCAATCGCCATGACAGGGCTGCGATGGGCGCCTGTGATGGAATGAAATTAAATCCCACGCACACAATACAGCTTTCTTCTGTGTCTATGGGGACCCTTGTTGGGCCCAGATTGAGAGAGAAAGTCAGAAGAGGGTAGGAAAGACGCGGCGTCCACAGGATATTTCTTTTCCACGCTCACCGGAGTTGCTTTCCTCCACAAAATGGCAACAATCTAGAAATGTGGCCAATGGATCACCGCCCCTGAGCACTGAAGTAAGAGTGTGGAATGTTTTTTGTATCTCACTGATTCTTTTATTTATTTTTTAAATATATATTTTTATGGATTTCAGAGAGGAAGGGAGAGGGAGAGAGAGAGAGAAACATCAACGATGAGAGAGAATCATGGATCGGCTGCCTCCTGCACGCCCCCTACTGGGGATCGAGCCTGCAATCGGGGCACGTGCCCTTGATTGGAATAGGCTGACGCTCTATCCACTGAGCCAAACGGGCTAGGGCTCCCTGATTCTTTTCACAGTAACCCTAAGGGTCAGATGCAAAACCGAAGCCTACCTCTTGTTCAGTGTCTGATCCACACAATTGCTAAGGAATTGTGTCAGGATCCTGGTTACAAACAAAAATCTGCGCAAGCGCCTCAGGCCCTTGTTTTTCTAGAAGAATCGTGAGCCCTGCTCACCCAGCCCCTTCTTTTCACCTGCTTCCTTTTTAGGACCGGAAGGGGAGGCACTGATTTGTGTGTTACTGTCAATTACAAATGTCCCCTAATGTAGACTCAGATGGCCAGGCCTCACAGAACTCCAGGCAGAGGGAAATCACTGGGGATTTTGCCATGAATCCCAACTGTTGAAACTTCCCAGGTAATGATCATGGCTCACTTCACACAATCCGCAGAGCTGCCCACTGGTGCCTGGGCGGGAGGCTGCCCTCTTAAAGGGGCAGTGTCAACAAGGGGAGAGTTAGGGTGATTGAGCTGCGTGCTGGACATGTCCCACATCTGTAATGCATTCTTGATTGCAGGAAAATCCACGTAACATAGAATTCACCATTTTTACCAGTTTAAAGCATGATTGTAGACTCTAAACCTGCAACATGTTACTATGAAAATGTAAGACCACTCGCTGAATTTCCCAATATCTCAATATTTTTCTTCTTCTCTCTCTCAACAAGGTTATGTTCTTTCTCAGCCTGTATGATGTTGAGGACCACCAGATTGATAGATTTTAAGGAAATTCAGGGTTTGGGGGATTTGCTCTGTGTGTGTGTGTTTCTTGTTTTCATTTTGAAAAATGGCATGTTTAGTCAGGCCGGTGTGGCTCAGTGGTTGAGCATCTGCCTATGAACCAGGAGGTCATGGTTGTATTCCCGGTCAGGGCGTGTGCTCTGGTTGCGGGCTCCATCTCCAGTGTGGGACGTGCAGGAGGCAGCCAATTGATGTTTCCCTCTCATTGATGTTTCTATTTCTCTCTCCTTCTCCCTTCCTCTCTGAAATCAATAAAACTATATTTAAAAAATAAGAATAATAAGCAACAAGAACAGCCAAACTTGCAGTGGGATTTTAGGGGCGCATTTTCACCAACGTTTAGAGCAGCGGTTCTCAACCTGTGGATCGCGACCCCTTTGGCAGTCGAACGACCCTTTCACGGGGGTCGCCTAAGACCATCCTGCATATCAGATATTTACATGACGATTCATCACAGTAGCAACATTACCGTTATGAAGTAGCCACGAAAATAATATTATGGTTGGGTCACAACATGAGGAACTGTATTTAAAGGGCCAGAAGGTTGAGAACCACTGGTTTAGAGGCTTCTGCTATTCAAGCAGTTAGTTGAGAAGTATGTACTCAGCATCCACATCCTTAACAACAGAGAACTCTTCAAGGGAGGAAGTGCTAGATTGACAATATCAACCCATTTAACTGAATGTGTTAAACAAACAGTTGCAGAAAACAATCTTCCCATCATTTTCCTAAGGAAAAACTGCCAGTTTTGCTTAGAATATGAGGTTCAGAAAACACACGGCATTTTAATTCGGTATGTCCAAAGAGAAGTACTGACACCTATCACTGCTTTTCTGTTTGATTGTTTTTATTTCCTTTAGTTAAGAAATAGAAAGTAAATAATAAAGAATAAAAATGAAATTCCCACCCTGGCCGGTTTGGCTCAGCGAATAGAGCATCAGACGGCCGACCGAAGGGTCCTGGGTTCGATTCCAGTCAAGGGCACGTATCTCAGTTGCAGGCTCCTCTCTGGCTGTGCCCTTGTTGGGCCTCCTGCAGGAGGCAACCAGTCAATGTGTCTCTCTCACATCGATGTTTCTCTCTGTCTCTCCCTCTCTCTTCCACTCTCTCTCAAAATCAATGGAAAAATTAGCCTCGGGTGAGGATTAACAAAAAGAAACAAAAAAGAAATTCCCAATTTAGAAGCAACATCACCCACCACCATTTCTTTTGTTTAGAGGGATAGCTTGGCCTACGGAGTTAGAGTTGATTTGCCAGCACATGAATTGTGATCAATAAAAGGGTCGATGATCTTGTTTGATTCTAGCTTGTTCTTTTAGGTCTACTGGTGACATCTGGGGAAAGATGGCGCATGATGGTGGTCAGTGACTACCCCAGAGACTTAAATGTTGAAACAGGGACGTCGCATCTTTTTTTAGCATTTTGAGTGCGTCCAGCATTTGTCATTAGGATAGCGGAATCTAGTTATACTTGGCGCCTCCTGTCCCCACCACCTTTTCCCTCACCTACACCCGCAGTGAAAGTTGAAAGTGAGTTCAGGTTGTTCAGATAAACAGCTAAGTAGCCAGGCAAGTAGATTATTTCCATCTATTGAGGTCCCGCCTCCCAGTTGTGGATATTGTCATTATTGTTATTCATTTTTCTTGTTTGTTTATTTCAGTGCCACTGTGGTTCCAGCTGAGAAAAGTTTTATATCCCAATTTTTATCCCAATTTCCCCACCGTCTTCCCCTCCTCTGCCCCCTCCCCCTCCCCATGCACACCCCAGCTTCAGGGTCAGACTTTCAAAACATTTCCGACTTAAAAGGTTAAGATCTAAGGGCTGCTGATTTTATCTGAGCTTTTAACTAACACAGGCAGGTGGATTAGAGAGATGTGTACAATCCCAGCTCTAGACACTTGGGTAAATTTGCACAAGGGCTGGGCAGCCGAGGAAGCAATCCGATGTTATTGTCCATTAATTCCAAAGTGGAGATTAAAGAAATCAGTCGTGTAAATACCAAAAAGGATTTCCACTTGCATGGGGAGGACATTCCGCCAGCAGCTCGGTGGGCCCAAGTCACACGGCGCCTTTTGTTTTGGTTTGGATTCGAAGAGGAGTGGGAATTCGATTTGCTTGAAATCTGCATGGTTTCTGGCCTCTCTTTGTCTGCCAGGAAGGTGCTAACCCTGCCCAGAGGTTCCCTTCACGTGGTAGCAATTTGCGCTGTTTATAGTTTCCATGTAGTTTTACCGCAAGAACAGGCCGATGTGCCAGAGCCGTTCCATCCAGTCAAGTTTTATTTTCGGGGTCTCTCTTTATGGAACGTTTCCTAGAAATGCCAAAAACACGGGCCGAGCAAAGCTGCCTCTCCATTCAGAGCATTTCTAACTTGACAGCGTAGAAAATCCCCGCCTCGCTCAGCCGAATTTCCCTCTAAATTGGACACTCCGAGCTGAAGTTAACTCGCCCTTGTGTCACCGCAAATGAATACCATGTGACGGCTGCAGAAGTTAAACACAAACCCAGCCATTTTCCACGCCACTGCAGCGGGCTGGGCTAAGGCTTCCAGAACTCTGCTTCGGGGAGGGAAACGTCAGTTAAAATGCAGGTGCCCCAATTTCAGAAAAAGCCATCAAGCACCCCCGTTCGCTTTTATTATGCTATCCAGGCATTTAAACACTCACACAGGCCCTCGTGGCTTTTCGATCGGCCCAGCAGCTCAGCCCGCAACATAGGAAAAAAGTCTCAGGATTTCCAGGAACTAGAATCCGAGGGGACTTGTCCACCCTGTTTTTCGAGACCCGAATGACAGCTCTCAGGCCATCTTTAGGCGACACACGTGCGCTGGGAACAGTCTAAGGCAGTGGTTCTCAACCTTCCTAATGCCTCGACCCTTTCATACAGTTCCTCATGTTGTGGTGACCCCCAACCATAAAATTATTTTCGTTGCTACTTCATAACTGTAATGTTGCTACTGTTATGAATTGTCATGTAAATATCTGATATGCAGGATGTATTTTCATTGTTACAAATTGAACATAATGAAAGCATAGTGATTAATCACAAAAACCATATGTAATTATATGTGTGTTTTCCGATGGTCTTAGGTGACCCCTGTGAAAGGGTCGTTCGACCGCCAAAGGGGTCGCGACCCACAGGTTGAGAACCGCTGCTCTAGACTGAAACTTTGCCCAAACTTTGGTTCCCCCCAAAATTATCTCCTCCAGCAAATACTATAAACCTGATCAACATACCAACATGATCACTTGCTCTTTTTTTACACTTTCATTCTCAGTGTTCATGTGGCTTTAGCACAGATGGACATAATCTCAGTCTACACTGGACTACTGATTCGTCACAGCGCTTGACAGATTCCCAGCCCTGGTTCCTAAGGACACTGACCTCTGATTCTGTTAGCATCGGGGCAGGGATGGGCCGCATGCAACTGGGACTGGAGGCGGTTCCGGAAAAGAATGGAAGGGTGGGGGCCTCAGGATGATTTTTCTGAAAACCAGGCCACCTGCCGTTGATGGCCAGCTTGCCATGGATGTGGGAAGCCAGTGTTGAATCTTGGGGCCACTCCACAGAAACCCAACTTTCTTCTGGCATTGTCATCTGGAAAGAGAGGATGAGTCCTGTTCTTACCTTTAACAGAACGAACAGAAAAGAAATTAATGAGCCCTAGCCGGTTTGGCTCTGGATAGAGCGTAGGCCTGCGGACTGAAGGGTCCCAGGTTCGATTCCGGTCAAGGGCACATGCCCGGGTTGCAGGCTTGATCCCTAGTGGGGGGCGTGTAGGAGGTAGCCGATCAATGATTCTTATCACTGATGTCTGTCTGTCTCTCTCTCTCTCTCTCTCTCTCTCTCCCTCCCTTCCTCTCTGAAATCAATAAAAAATAAATAAATAAAAATAAAAGAACTAAGTGATGACTTGGCCTTTCATCACTGATGTTTCTCTCCCTCTCCCTCCCTCTCTGAAATCAATAAAAAAAAAATTTAAAAAGAAAATTAATGAAGTAATACGGCTAAAAATGTTCTTGGTTTTCTAGCTTACCCGAAAGAGGGGGCAAGACTCTTTGCTGGGTGATTGTTTTCAAATTAAAGCAGGAACAAATGTAGGACTATCTCTTGCGCCAAATTTTTAAAATTACATGGAAAAAGAAACCTCGTTAGGTGACTCTCTCGTTGTCCTGCAGGTGTTTGAATCTCTCCATAGAAAGCTGTATGTAGAAGCCCAATTGAGATCTAGTTACAGTTTAACACTCACAAATCTGGAATAAAAACCGAGTGTCCACTGAAGAATGTGAGGTTTCTGTTGGTAATCGCCCCGATTTTCAGACACGGGGGAGGAACATCAAAGAAAGAACTCACAATGGTGGAACTCGCAGAGTGTTTTTTGCGGGGAGTGTCTGGGGTGGGGGTGGGGGGAGGGACAAAAGTGGGGAAATCAGTCTTTGTGGCAAGTGATTAATAGTTCAAAGTCCTGATGGCTTTTCTATGAAGAACAGACCCAAGAGGAACCGTCTGAAATAAAACAGAGATCCTCAATTAGCTTGTCCACACTCTCTTTGGGGTTCTGAAGGAGGGCGCTCTCGGGGTGAAAGGGCACGGCGAGCCCCACGCTCTCGGCGCGCCCCCGCGCATTTGGGTGTCTCTGGTTTCCAGAACCCGCGCACCTGGATTCCATTTGCTAATTGCACCTCTCGCTTAGCATCAGGCCACGCGAGTTATGAAAAGAAGGGCGTACATGGGCAGGGCCGCAGCAGAAAGAACTCGCCTTCTATCATGTGGCTCTTGAAC
>NW_005871755.1:272491-295111 GCF_000147115.1 Myotis lucifugus | reverse complement strand
CACCCTTGGCGAGCCCTCTGGGATGGGGCACCCCCTGTTAAGCCCTCTAGGATGGGGGCACCATTGGCGAGCCCTCTGGGATGGGGCACCATTGGCGAGCCCTCTGGGATGGGGCACCCTTGGCGAGCCCTCTAGGATGGGGGCACCCTTGGCGAGCCCTCTGGGATAGGGGCATCCTTGGCGAGCCCTCTGGGATGGGGCACCCTTGGCAGGTCCTCTGGGATAGGGGCACCCTTGGCGAGCCCTCTGGGATGGGGCACCCTTGGCAAGCCCTCTAGGATGGGGGCACCATTGGCGAGCCCTCTGGGATGGGGCACCATTGGCGAGCCCTCTGGGATGGGGCACCCTTGGCGAGCCCTCTAGGATGGGGGCACCCTTGGCAGGTCCTCTAGGATGGGGGCACCCTTGGCGAGCCCTCTGGGATGGGGTCACCTGTGCTGTGTGGCAGCCTTGGGGTGGGGCTGCGCAGGGGCTTCAGGTGTCGTGGGGAACTGAGGTTGCGGGAGGTGGGCACCCAATTCAGATCCGTGTGTGTGTGTGTGTGTGTGTGTGTGTGTGTGTGTGTGTCTATGTGTATATATGTGTGTGTGTGTGTGTGTGTATGTGTGTGTGTATGTATGTGCATGTGCACTAGTATGTGGGGGGCGACCTCTGTGTGGCACATGCTGGGGTGTAAATGTGACGGCACCTGGGGGTCTGCACTGCAGCCGCCACCCCTGATCCCGCTGTCGCTGCTGACCTGACTGGTTTCGTGGGGCCTCGCACCCTCCCCAGGGCTTTCGCAGATGCCCGCTTTCATGTGTGGCTGCCCGAAAACAAATTGCCCTATTTCTGGTTAATTTAACTCCTCCATTACTTGGAAAATTTTCATTTCACTTATTTGTGCTTCTTTTTGCTTAATGACTTACTTTTGTAGGAACGCATTTATTAAGTCATTTTGTAAAATGGGATCCGCGGATTGCCAGAGAAGCCAGGTTCAAATGGAGAAATCTAAATCACTAGGCATGACCTTTAAGATAGAAATGGTGTTTATTAAGTTCTCCTTAAAAAACAAAAAGAACAGTGACTTGCACTTTGCAGTAATCTCTGTACATTTACACATTTGAAAATGTATGAAAATGTATGCACACGTTCAAATGAAAAAAAAAACCTGGTTTTGTTTTGAAGGGTAGTACAGGGATTTCAACTTTTTATCAATTGCACGTTGAAGGCTCTATAAAATGCCACGTTTTTACAACTGTAACGGTAATGAACGTATGTTAATTAAAGAAAAAAGACGTACTAAGGCAATGCTCAAACTTTGTTAGGGAGGACTATTTTATCCCTTGTTGCCAGTAAAAACACCAGGCCCTGTTTTACATTTATATGGTTTGTAAAGTGTACAGATCTTTTCGTGTAACATTTCAAATAGGTTGTCACAAATTTTAAATGCATCGACAGGTTTCTGTTCTCTGTGCTCTGTGAAATGTGTAATATATCCATCATTTTTTTATATCATATTGAAAATTCATATTACAGGAGAGATGTCACCATTTGACAAAAGCTCATGTATCTTGAAAATGAAAATTCTGGTGCTGCTGTAGAGATTTCTAATGGGATGATGAGGTGGTCATGTGGGCAGGGATGTATTGTCTTGAATCTTATCAGGTACAATGTGACATTCTGCATGGAATCCTTACCACTGTGTCGGAGCCAGTGGAGCAATTTCTTCATTTCTCTAAGTGTTTTCTTCTAACGGTGTTCCATGTGGCTAGGCTTACGTGGACCAGTAACAGTTACATGTAGTTACAGAGCTTAAGCCAGGAGCAGAGCAAGACATAGGCCTGTTGTGAAACACCTGGCTCAGACCTTCTAAATGTGACTTTAATAGTCCTGAGGTTTTACATGTAATGAGGATTTCTGCGTTATATACTCTGCTTATTGCTGTGTGTGTGTGTGTATGTGTGTGTGTGTGTGTGTGAGTGTGAGAGAGAGAGACTCTTCTAGATTCCTAAAGATCCACGACTTTAGTTCTGAAAGGCGGGTGGCAGCGCAGGCTTTCTTGATGCGGCCCAGCAGCCGGACCTGGGTGTCTGAGCAGGGTGGCAGCGCCACAAGTGTTCTGTGTGTGACGTTTCCTGCTGGACCTTTGACGGGCTCGTTGGTTCTCGTAGTGTTTCCGCCGCCTCTCCTTAAGTTTGTGTTCTGCAGGCGGGAGGGGTAGGCCTTGGGGTTGTTCAGTTTCTCCTTTGGAGTTATGTCCCGGTCACGTGACAGTGATGGTCCTGGAACTTCGGTGTGTGTCACAGTCACGCGGGTAACGCAGTGTACCCGTCGAGGGCCCGCTCCTTTGGTCGGTCATGGAGCCACGCCTGCCTTCCAGGTGACCCTGGTTCCCACCAGATGTGAGAGCCAGGAACTTAGGTTGTCGTACGTTTTCCTCATTCCAGCCACTTGCTGATTTCCTGGAACCTCTCCAACCCTGTGCCTCTCGCACTTGGTTGCTCATTGGAATCACCGGGGAGCTTTACACGATACTGGGGCCGGAATCTCATCTCTGCATTGGTTTTAATCGACTGGAAGTTGGACCTGGCATCAGGAGAGGGAAAAGCTCCCCAGGTGGTCCCAGTGCTCAGCCAGGTTTGAGAGCCATTGCTCCACACTGTTAAATGCGATCACATGACTCGATTTGGGTCTTAACCTTGTCACGGGCCTTGAGGTTTTATGGTAACCACCCTCCCCCACCCCCAGATTCCAGTGACTTTTGGGTACTTTGAACCTATTTTCACTTAAGCCTGTTTCATGTTCATGAAATTTCTCTCAGACGTAATCAGTTTTTTAGTCACTCATCCTGTTTATTCCAACGGACACTGTCAGGCTCCTGTTAGTCTGGGTGTGTGTGTGTCAGAATCACCTGTGAAATTTAAAAATGCAGTTACCTGGCCCCACCTCCGGCCTGAGGGTCTCTGGAGGGTGAGCGTGTGAATTTAAAGGAGCTCCACAGGTGGCTCTTCTGTCTTTGTTACCGGTTGATCCCTGTGTTGGCCAATCCCATACTCTTACCCTGTTTGCCGTCATCCTTAGCCTGACTTCCTGTGGCCTGGACCCCTGCCTGGACCGTTTTTCTAGCCTCGGTGAGGTCTACCGATTAGGCTTCCCTGCCCCTGGCTTGCTGGAGAAAGCGCCAAGCAGTGGTCATTGGGTTCACAACAAATCCAGCTGCTTTTGGGTCCTCGCGGCTTCCCGTCACCCCAGGAGCGTGTTGTTTTCCCCTCCGCTTACCCCAAGACCCCTTCCCTTCACGACTTAGTAATTTGAGTTTCAGTTGCAGCTTGAGTCCCAGACAACCTGCCGCACAGGAGTCTGCAGAGACGGGCTGCACGAGGAGGAGCGCAGATGCTCCCTGGTTGCGATCAGACCACTGTCTGTGACAGACGGCACCTGGCCCTGGGCTGGTGACTGTCTAAGTCTAATCAGGAGCTGTGATCACCCACCTGTCGCTAACCTTTGTGGAGCCCTTACTGCGAGCCAAGCACAAGTGCTCCACAGGTCTGCCCGCTGCTCTTCACAGAGGCCGGGAGAGGGGAGCACTTGGTACTCATTCACCTGGGAGACACGGAGCCTGAGACGGTAGCTAATTGGCCTCGGGTCCCAGGACCAGTCGTGATGAAAGCAGCCTGCCTGGCCCACAGTCCCTGTTCCCAACCACTGGGCGTTTCCCACCCGGTCCTGCCCTTCCCCAGGAGCAGGAGGTGTGAAGGGGACGCGGCCGGTGGTGTTTTCTAAAGACTGTATCCAGTTACTTGACCTCAAGTAACTTGACCTCAAGTAATCAGGGCACTTATATACTGTTGTAAAAAAAAAAAAAAGCCCTGACCGGTTTGGCTCAGTGGATAGAGCGTTGGCCTGTGGACTGAGGGGTCCCGGGTTCGATTCCGGTCAAGGGCATGTACCGTGGTTGTGGGCACATCCCCAGTGGGGGGTGTGCAGGAGGCGGCTGATCGATGTTTCTCTCTCATCGATGTTTCTAACTCTCTGTCCCTCTCCCTTCCTCTCTGTAGGGAATCAATAAAATATATTTTAAAAAAAATAAAAACTACATCAGATAATTTGGAAAATAGAGCAGAGGAATATGCATAACCCCCATGTACCCACCCCCTCCCATAATAATACGGCTGTTGCCATTTTGATGTTTTTCTTTCCAAACTGTCAAATTCCAACTGAGAATGTGGCAGTTGGGGGCAGACTTGAACACCCCATAATTGACCTCGAGGCGTGTACCAACCATTTTCTTGGAGGGATACTTGGGAAATTCTCTTATCTGCACTCAAGTATGTGCATTTAAGTCCTTTAAATGAAAATAAAGAGTCGGGCTTTGTCAGGTACAGACTTCTTATTTGTTATTTTGCTTCAGCATGCGTTTTGTCTAACCACAGTTACGTTTAGCTGCATGCTGTGGTTATACTGAGCCAGGAGCGTCCCTGTGCCCTCAAACGCTGGAGTACAACAAAGTCACGCTGACAAGCAGGCAATTAGTGGAATCCAAGGAGAACTTGTAGTTAACTTCTACCTGCAAGTGGCCTTTATTGCCGTGCTCAGAGCCTCTGTGTCGCTTATGGATGGGCCATGGATCTGGGCCTTTCTCTCGGTGCCCCAGAGACCAGACACCAGCAACATCAGCTGACTAAATCCAGAGAATGGAGCAGACCAGAGAGGGAAAACACAAAAACTGGATTTTGGCAAGGTCACAGCTTAAATGTAAGAAAAAAAGTAATTTTAAGAGTAGACCCCTTAAAATCCAAATCCATGAAAATTGAGTAAAGCTGAGGATGGGGAATGAAAGGTGCAATATAAAGGGGAGTTAAAGTGGATTTATCTTTTTAGAAACTAAGGGTGTTGATATGTCTTATTATCTGGTTAAATACTCCTATTAAGAGATGATACCGTTCTACCTAATGCAACCGAGTATTTTAATGTGTATAGTCTCTCATTCTAATTAATTGGACTTGAACATTTCTATAAGGCATTTTATTAAACAAATTCTCCCCTAAATTTGTAATTATCCTATATAATAAAAGGCTAATATGCAAATTGGCTGAACCGCAGAATGACTGCTCACTATGACGCGCACTGACCACCAGGGGGCAGATGCTCAGTGCAAGAGCTGCTCCCTCATGGTCAGTGAGCTCCCACAGGGGGAGTGCCGCCCAGCCAGAAGCCCTGAGCCAGGCTCACAGCTGGCGAGCGCAGTGGCGGTGGCGGGAGCCTCTCACACCTCCGCGGCAGCGCCAAGGATGTCTGACTGACGGCTTAGGCTCCCAGACTGTGAGAGGGCGCAGGGTGGGCTGAGGGACACCCCCTCCCCCCAGTGCACGAATTTCGTACACTAGGCCTCTAGTCCTTTAATAAAAAAGATGATAAACATTTGTACTTTTGATCCCAAGGGAGAGTATATTCTGTCAGCAAGGACTGTGAATATGACACCGCTTATCATCCTTTTGTAGTAGCACAAAGGAATTATCCTTAAGTTTTTCAGTGAATCATTGAAATGCAGAAGTCTGCCATCGCTTATAGATCCTTGCCTGCCAGTTGTTGATCCTCTACTAGAGACCTGTTCTGGAGAGCTGTATTATTATTAGTCTTATAGATTCATTATATTAATACTATTCTTATCGTATCTAAATACAGAAATTAACAGTGCTGTTCTGAGAGCCCTGCTTTAGGAAACCCTCGTCATTTCTACACTTGCTGTTCTAGTATTAGGTGGTCTGACCTCCTGACTGGCAGCTCTGCAGCTGGAGACGGACTCATTGCCTCAGCCTGGCCCTCCCCCCACTCCAGCTCCGGTGGTCTCCAGTGGGTATTGTGGGAATATGAATATTTTTTAAAAGCTTTCCTTGAAATACAAATGTGGTGAGTGGAAAAGACATTGGGCTAAGTATCAGGAGACCTGATTTTTATTTCATTCTGTAACTAACTTGCAGTATGAGCAAGTCTGTTAGCCTCTCTGAGTATAACTTCTCAGCTGTAAAAGTTGGGGGTGAGGTGGGGAGACTAGATTTTCAAAATTGTTCTTTTCTGATTCTCTGATCCTCTGCATGTTGTCAAATCTTCTCTGCCCTTCACCCAGACTCGTGTGTCTCCTTCTTGGGGATTCTGTAACTCCGTGTCTTAGCTCTTGGAATCTAATTCTCTTCATTTTACATTTGCCAGGGTAGTTGCAATGTCGAAGACAACTAAGATGCAATATAATATTTCTCTTTAGGTGCTGCCGTCTAACATGTGACGTATTTACTCTAATCTGATAATGGTTTATGCTCAGAATTTTAGGTTCTGTAAAATGATTTAGTGCCATAACTTGTCAGTGTAAGTCTGAAGTTTGGAGAAATAAGTTTCTTTAAAATGTGAGATGCTTACTTATTTAAATGGCTGGAAGAAGAAAGGGCAAGACTAATGAAAATCTGGAGGTAATGAATGCAGTGAGAAGTTTGAGGAGATGTGAAAACAGTGGTGGATGTGAGAATGTTTGTATTTTCTGGACAGTGACCCTCGGTAAAGAAAGAGGCCAGTAGATGGTTTCCGGTGACATTTTTGTTCAGTCTAACATTAGGGTGGTTGTCTTCATTAGGGACTTTTAGTAAATCAAAAAGCCCTCAAAATTAACACAAGAATTCTTTTTCACTTTACCAGGCTTAGCTGGGACTCTGTTGATATACAGACAGCATCTAGTGAAGATTAACTGCTATCAGTTAAATAATCCAGTATCTTGAACAGATATCTGTTCACTAAATCTATTAATTTAGTGATCTTTGGAGATTAGCTTGTTGGACATGGGCTCAGACAATAGTTTCTTCACTGTTTTTTTTTTTCTTTGTGTGTGTGTGTGTGTGTGTGTGTGTGTTTTAAACTGACAGGCCAGCCTTTGGAGGTGTGGGCTCTAGAGAATGGGTTCAACTCCCAGGCCCATATTATTGCATGAACAACATTCGCCTTTGGTGCAGTTTTGTTGCCTTTTTCCCCGTTCAGAACTCTCCTTTGTACGTATTCTAGACATGCTTCCTTATCGTGAGACGTTAGGAAGCTCTCAAGTATGTAAGCTTGAGTTTATAAAGATGAGTGATCTTTCCTAGAAAAAAAACACAGGGAGGTAACCAAAGAATACACCCCGACTCAAAGAGGAGTATGGCTCTTCTGGGAGTGCTGATCATTTCCTTTACTACGAATGATTGGTGGTGGGAATTTTAGCAGCCCAAGGAGGCTGGTTAGGGAAAATTTAGATTTGGGGTAAGGAGGAATTTCAAAATTTACATTGCATAGGTCTCACCTGTCCAACGTGGGTAAGGATGGTCATCTCCAGAGCTGGTAGTGTCTGTGGGTTCTTCTCTTCAGTGTGACCCTGTGTATATTTGTGCTTTTCTCATGAAAGAAGGCCTATTTTCAAAGTGAAGGTTAGTTCCATCTTGCCTTCTTCTAGGTGTTAGATGTGAAACTCCCCACTCCCCCTCAAAAGAGGTTTTGAATTTGTGGATCAAGCCCTTCTATATAATGGGTGCCAGCATAGATTTAATACAGGAACCACCAGATGGCAATAGAAAAGGTGTTTCTGTAGAATGTAATCTGTAGTTTTCACAGCTCATTCCCCCCCCCCCCCTTCCTTGGTACACTACTTTTCAGTATACTTATGCAATGTATGAAATTGTTGGTTATGAGCAAGGTGAGTTTATAATACCTGACAATGCTAATCAAAACCAGGACATTGAATAGTGGCAAAGTGTTACTGGAAAATGACATTTTATTTGCATGAGCGCATGTATGAATTGTTCCCAGAGAGTGGGTTTCCAACAGTGTAACTTATGGCTTATGTTATTGTGTAGTCATGATTTTACTTCTAAATTTTTATTCGGCATTTAGCTCTGCAGTAAGCTGTGATGATTTGCGAACATAAAAGAAAACATGGCTCTTATCTTGCAGCATTTTATGCCATGCCTCCTAGAGGAGGAGATCTATGAGTTTACAAACATTGCACGTATTTATGTATCTTCTGGCAAAGGTATTCCTACCTTTTGTAGAATTGTTTTATTTTGCCTTGGAGGCATGCGCCCCTTTCTAAGTATGTCTTCGAGGCTCTTTAAGGCTTTCTCTTTTCTTAGCTAAGACTCTTGGTTGCAAGCTAGAAACTCAATCTGAACTACTTAAGAAAAAAGGATTCCAGTGGAGACATCCGAGGTATCACAGTGTAACAAGAAGAATACCTTGAAACTTGGCACGTTCAGGGTTCAGCTCTGCCTCAGGAATAACTGGAGCCAAGTGTTTGAAATCTCTCCGGCACTGTCCTCTTTGTCATCATCCGTGACTGTGCTGGCACCGTCCTTGACTCCTACTGAAAATTGGCTTTCTTGTGTGACTGAAACCCAGCTATTACCAGTCTTTGCGTTACTGTTGCTTCAGACCCTGAAGTAAAGATTGACTCAAAGCTTTGGTTCTGATTGAAAAATTGTGAAATGATCAGATTTATATATTAAAAGCATGGCCATGAGGGAAAAATAAAGCCTATTGATTGCAAAATTGAAAATGGGTCGGGAGAAACCAGCATGAATGACGGTAGACCAGTTAGGATGTATTGGCAGTTGAGGTGAGAGGAAGTAGTAGCTTGGACTGGGTGGTAGTGTTGGAGATGGAGAGAGCTGGATCGAGTAGGGAGATTTAGGAAGATACTGAGATGGGCAGGATTTGGTAATTGGATATGGAGGGTGATGTCCAGGCTTTTGGCTTGCATGGCTAGTTGATTGGGCAGTCATTCAATGAGGTTGGACCACCTCAATTTGGGCAGTACGATCCTGTTTTGGTTTTGAATGTGTTAATGTGCGGTACCACTAAAGCTTCCACATGGAGTTGTTAGGTAGGTGTTTGGATACGAGTTTTGCATTAGAGGAGAGGTCTTGGTATAAGGCCTTGTGGAAATAGCATATGTTGCTTAAGAGGGTGGGCTTGGCATGGAATAAAACAGGCTCAGCCACTTGCTAGCTGTACTTCCCTGAGTTGGCTGTTTAACCTTCTTAAAGTATCACTTCTCATCCCTGAAGTAGGTATAATAATTGCAGCTACTTCAGACAGTTATTGTGAGGGTCATGTGATATGATCAGAGGTAAGGTGTTATCACCTGACCAGGTACATAGCATGCATCCTGTAAGTGTCGGTGTTTACACGTTTGTGGCTAGGGCATGCCTCATTCATCTTTTCCCATAGCACTCGGGGATTTATGGACCACGGCAGGACCGGAGGGGGGAGGGTGAAGAATTGACCGGACTAGAGTCTAGCAATGTTAATCCGCTGTGATTTACCGGATAAGTTGGAGGAGATTGGAGTGATGGAAGTGAATTGGAGAATAGTTGTGATGATATAGGGATAATAGGTATTTGACCCGGGGTGATACTGGAGTGGAAAAATTGTCATGGTCAGTATTGCTGCCGAGAGGGGAATAAGATTAGGACCAAGAAAAGGCCATTGGATTTGTCGATTAGGTGGGGGAATGTTGATCTTGTTGAGTATGATTTCACTAGAGTTGTAGGAGAATGAAGTAGGCTGAAGTTGATTACAGAATGGATGGGTGGTGAGAAAATGGAGCCTACAGGTGTGTTCTCATACTGCTGAAATCCTGAGCAAGAGAAGAGAATGAGAATTTGAAGTGGGTAGTGACAAAATGATCTCAAAATGCCTTAGGAATATTTATTTTTTCCAATTTGAAGACTGTTCTCGAGGCTGAAAAAAATGTGGGCTGTTGTCATCTGGCAAAATGGTAAGTAATCATCACAATTCTCTGAAGGGATCATTTCAGTTTCATATTTTGTGATGACTGGAGGCTTCTAGCAGCATTGCCGCCAGATCTGATAGAGTATTTCCACCCCCACCCTGCTGCAGACACAGCAACTGTGGACAGAATATAACAAGGACTAACGAAAGCATCCCTGAGCCCGCGCGGTCAGGAAATCCCTCTTCAAGCCAGGTGAGGTGGGGCGTCAGGTGTGAGGAGGTTTCAGGTCTGGATGTAGGTGCCAAGGGCGTGGTCCCGAGGGTCTCATGAAGGAACAGGAGCCACAGCCTGGAGTCTGCACAGCGGAAGAAGATGGAGTGAGGTCCACCTGCTCAAAACCTTGAAAGGCTGGCCCAGCAGTGACAGGACTAGAAAAACCTTGCCCACTAGTCGGAGGAAGTGCAAAGAGACTTGCCGTCATTGTGGAGTCGTGCATACTAGTAATTAAGAGAAAAGAGAGAGAGAGAGAAATATCTAAACCTCAAGGCTGTGTCTCACATTGGGGCTGGGTTAAAATTTAACATTCCTTGCTCTGCAGCTAATCCTCATGGAAACCAGTGGAGCCCTGCAGAGCAAATGAAAAACCCAGGACTCTCGTAGTACAAACACCTCATGCTGAAGATAAACTTGCAATAAAAAGTAGCTAGCTGCCTGGTGGCTCAGTGGTTGAGCGTTGACCTATGAACTAGGAGGTCATGGTTCGATTCCCAGTCGGCACATGCCCGGGTTCAGGGCTCCATCCCCAGAAGGGGGTGTACAGGAGGCAGCTGATCCATGATTCTCTCTCATCATTGATGTTTCTCTCTCTCTCTCCCTTTTCCTGACTCTCTGAAAACAATAAAAAATACTATTCTCCCTCCCTCCCTCCCTCTTCCTCCTTTACATTCCAGTTCTTAGCTGCGCAGACATAGGATACATTTTTAACATTGGAAGGAGGTGCACCTAGGGAGGAACACGGGGAGGATGCAAAGTGCAGAGGGTGGAAATGAATGGCAGGCCAGGAGGTGGGCATTTGCAGTTAGCGGCAGCTTGACATGCTTGGCTGGCTGTTTTTAACCAGCAGCTCCTGGACTTTTAAAATGCCTTAAATCTGGTATCACAGAGTGTTATAGTGGGAAGACAAAGGTTGTTGGCCTCTCTAACTTCGCTGTTGTCTATCAAAAGTATGAGGCATACGTTGTGGCTTGTTTCTATGTAGGTGGATACTTCATAGTAATTTAAAAATTATAATTTAGCATTTTATTTGCTACAAATATAGCTTAAGGGTTTTTTTTTTTCTAAACCACAGTTTATTTGTTTCAATAGTTGCTCTTGCTTGGGTAATTAAACTGAATTTCATCATGTCCTGTTTTTGTTGCCAATAAGTAACACGGTCACTTATCCACCCCTTTCCCACTGACCGAACTGCCCCCTTTAATAGATGCAAAATTCTCGTATGTGCTGGAACCTACCTTTCCCTTCTGTTCTGCTGACCCATCTTACATCCCAGTACCGTTACCACACTGACTCGGGTCCATGCTTCTGTATGCGACCAGGCAGACTCTCCTGCAGTGTTTTTCTTAACACTGTTCTTGGCTGTGTCCGGGCATTTATTCTTCCATAGACACTTTACAGTCATTGTTATTAAATTGGTAGTATTAGATGTAATCAAGGTTTCCGTTTCCTTAGGTTGATTGCGATAATTTATAATTAGCCAGAAGATAACTCCTTCATTTTCAGAGCATTCGTCTTCATTTGTGATTTTGTTCCCATCGGCTTCTTACAGTGTTTTCTTAAGTCCTCTTACACTCTGTTTCTGGGGTTGTGTCTTTGTTCTGTTTCTAATGAACAACTAACTTTACTCCTTTTCTCCTCATCAGTGTCTTGAGGGACATACCTAGTTTGTTAATCTTTTCTAAGAACTGGGTTTTAGATTTATATATCTTTTCTACTTTGTCTATTTCATAATTTCACTCTTTAACTTTATTATTTTCTTCTTCCAGGTTTCTTTTGGGTTATCTGTTTATATTTGTTCCAATTGCTTAAAATGAGATATGTAGGAAAGGACTTGAATAGACATTTCTCCAAAGAAGATATATATGTATATGTAATAAGCACATGAAAGATGCTCAATTTCATCCATCAATAGGGAAAAGCAAATAACATTACTAGTACAGTACTATACCGCTTCACACCCATTAGGATAGCTACCACCCCCCCCCCCCCAAAAAAAAAAAAACCCCGCAGAAAATAAGTGTTGGTGAGGAATGTAAAATGATATAGCTGCTATAGAAAACAGCTTGATGATTCCTGAAGATTTTTGGGGTGGGGGCGCATATAGAATTTGTAGTTGACAGTTCTTTTCTGAAAAATTGGTTCCAGACGAGAAGGCTCTCTCACTTGCACTGCTTTTCCTGATAAGTACTGTGCTTCCTCTGGCTACGTTCAATGGTTTCCTTTTGTCTTTAGTTTGCCGTTCATAGATTTCTTTGCATTCATTTTGTTTGGGATTCATCCAGCTTCTTGAATCTCTAAGTTTATGTGTTTTTTACCGAATTTGGGGAGTATTTCTTTGGATACGTTTTTGATCACCCTGTCTCCCCTTTCCTTCTTGGACTGTGTTGACGTGCATATGAACTCTTTCCTTACTGTCCCGCAGGTCTGTGAGTCTTCATTTTTTTCAGTCTTTTCTCCGCTGCTCACATGGGTACATCCTATTGGGTTATCTTGGAGTTCACTGATTCTGTCCTTGTCATCTCCACTCTACTACTGAGTCCACTCAGCATTTTCTTTTAATTTCAGTTATTTTTTCAGCGCTACTATTTGTTTTTGATTCTCTTTTTAGTAAATTCGATTTTCTTCTTGGAGTTTCTGCTTTTTATTTATTGTAAGGTAATTTGTAAAGGCTTAAAATATTTTTATCACGGCTGCTTTCAGATATTTATCAGATTAATGTCAGTGTTGGACCTGCTGACTGTTCTTCTCGTTCATGAGTGATTTTCCTGGTTCTTGGTGTCATGAGTGACTGATTGTATCCTGAACATGGAAGAAACCCTGGATCCTACTTCACCATCTTTTAGTAGACAGCCCCCCTGTGAAGGCTTAATGCAAGGATGGGTGGGTGTACATACTTAGCTACCCTCTAGGCCCTTCCCCAGCCCAACACCCAGACAAAAGTAAGGTGCTGACTCTCTTGTTTCAGACAGGTGAGGTAGAAGTCAATATTACTGACACCTTCCTCACAGAAGTGTAGCTCCAACCCACCATTTTTGTTGTCTTCATGTGAGAGAAGCTTCCCTTGGGCCAGGCTGCCATTAGGGAGCGGAACCCCAAGGGCTAAGACATACCACTTTTTGCTGCAAAGTCACTGCACCCTAATGAGCCCCAGTATTGCATAGGAGGGGAGAGAGGAAGTGGAGTACCAACTAGCCCTTCTCCCTCCCTCCATTCCATCTTCTCGATGCTATTGGTTGTGGAAGCTCAGTTCCCCACTGGGAGGACACTGGTGGGGGGAGAGGGGAGGAATACCACGCCCGTCGGTAATTAGTCCCTATTTGCACCACCTGGTTAAATCTCATTGAGGCTGGTTGGCCCTGTCACACCACCTGGTAGGAAAATTGAAGTGCCACCTGCTCCTGCCAGGGAGGGAATAGATGATTAGCTCCCTGATCCAGGCACAGCTCCAACCTCCAGGCGGGGGACGGAGCCCGCTGCCTGACTTGGCGGGGTGTGGGGGGAGAGGTTAGGAAGCCAGCGCCTTGCTCAGCCTGCTGGAAATGCGTGTCACAGGAGAGCTCCTCAGTGATGGAGCAGGGCGGGGACTGGCAAAGAGTTTTTCTTCGCCCGCCCCTCCCTGTCCTCTGGTTGGGCACGGGCTCTTCTTGGAGCCTCCCCCTGTGTCTGTTGAGGGTAAGAAGCTTCTAGCGCCCTGTCTGGGACGCATGGGAGATGGTGAGGAAATCCAAGGACCAGGTTCCTAGATGGTCTGCTGCCTTCATCCCGCCTGTCAGTCTCCCTGTGCTGGCCAGCGTGTTCTCTCAGGGGCTCTGAGCGGTGACGGTGGAACTGGGTTTCCTGGGGGTCCCTGTTGGGAGAACAGGAAGCCTCTGCCCAGGCCATGTATACCTTTCATCTCGCTCTACTGTTTTACACTGTGTCCTCTTTCCTCGTGCCTGCTGGTGCGGTCAGGTTATTCACTCCATTTTTCCCTTATTAATTTGCAAGTTCCAGATTCCTAGCATTCCTTAATACTTACTTTCTCTTACCTGCAGCAATAATCAGTCGCGTGTTTTACCGCTCTTCCAAACTGCCCTTCCACAAAGACACCTTATACCTCAGTCCTACCAAGACGAGACCACTAGAATAATTTCCCTGCCCCCACCTTCCAGTCAGTACGTATTTGAGGATTGGCTATGTGCCAGGCAAGAAAGCAAGAAATGGAGCAAAATAAAGTTCTACCCTCATGAAGCTTATATTTCAGTGGGTAACAGAAAAAATTATATGTACCACTGTGTGTCTGTCCCAGTAAAGTACATGGGAAACCTTCAGAGGCCAGCGTGGAGAGTTCAGTGAGCCCCAGGGGAAGGACACACACAGCCAGGACCACATGACGCAGAGCCTTGCAGGCCACAGTAAGGCCTTCACATTGTATTCCAAGTGCGATGGGTTTTACATGCTAAGTGGCAGCGGAAAGGCATGATCGGACGTCCTCGCTCTGGCAGTTGGGTGCAGAGTGGTAAAGCAAGGATAACCATTTATAAGGCTTGTTAGTGGGGATGGTGGCCTGGATGGCAACAGTAGATGGATTACAAGTGGTCAGTTTCAAGATTAAGTTTGAGGGCAGAGCCAACAGACTTTATTAATTGAATTAAATGTGAGAAATGAGAAAACAAAAAGACCAAGTTTAACTCCAAGGTTTTGGGATTGAGTTACTGGGTAAATTATAATGTCATTCATCAAGATAGGGAACAATGGGTGAAAGGCAGCTTTGGAGAAGAGAAAAGAATCAAGAGTCTGGTTTTAGACATTAGATTTGAGAAGATCTGGTATATCTAAGAGAAGATCAGTGTAGGTCACTGAAAATGTAAGTGTGTACTTCTGAGGAAGGTTAGGGGAGGAGGCCAGGGATCAATCAGCGAGGAGATTGCCCACAAAGAGAGAAGAAAAGAAAAGAAGGACCGAGCCTGAGCCAAGGAGAGGAAAGGGTTTTCTTGGTTAGCGAGACGGGAGTGTGACGTGTCTTGGACTCTGAGTGAAGGAAAGTTCTCAAGAAGGAAAGAGGAAATGGATGGTGTCAAACACTCACGACTTGTATTTGAAGCCTCCAGAATGTGTTACTTGCTTCCTCAGCTCGTGGACCCCAGTTCCAAGGGTCTCTGCGCCCATAACTCTCTCCTCCTTTTCCCTCTATTCCATACGGTGGTGTTGCAGCCACTCTCGGTGATTTGAATGGAACAGAGAGAAGGCCAGAGAAGCAATTAAGTCCAGTTTGTACCACAGCTTTTTCTTCCAAGCTTCGGTTCCAGTCATCTGCTCAGAGCAAAAGGGCCATAGTCCAGTGGAGTAGGAACTGCCGCTTGGGGAACAGAGTCACCCGCCAGGACAGGTGACAGGACTGTGTGGCAATTCGGATGAACCAGCTCAGTTTGGAAACGAGACATTGTGGCAAACACCGCAGACCGGCTCCCTCAGGTCTGCAGCAGCTGGAGAGCTGACACCACGCTGCCCAGCTCTCCCCCTGTCGGGGTCTGGACTGACTGCAGTTCTGCCCGTCAGGTCCTGCCAAACGTGAAGCATACAAAACGTGAATTCCTATGATTGATCCAACTTAGTGAAGACTGAGACGGAAGGAAGTGGGGCGAGAAAGTGACATGTCCGTCACTCCTGCGGATGGCAGCCAGGACAGCGTGGTTCTGGGGCCAGGAGCTGAGCAGCAGCATCTCCTTCCACCAGCCCCTGATCGGGCCAGCGCTGGCTCCCCTTGGAAGTCTAGTTCTGCAGAGGAGGCCGGGGAGTCGCTACAGCATGTTGTTAAGCCCCCTCAACAATTCAGCAAGATATTTAATTCCCTGTAATAAATCCCTTTCTGTTTAGAGTAGAAGGAACTAGATTCTGTTCTCTACTACTGAACCCTGACCAATACAAGCAGCAGTCTTTGAAGTTGCTCTAATTCACCCCAAAGTACGGAGCAATGTAGCCACAGAGCAGATAGGATGAGGAGTCTGTTGGATTAGGGATATGCATGGCAGGAGGAATGAAAGCATGAAGACAATGCAGTTCAGGGGACGGATGTCAGAGTCGGAGTTGGCCCTGGAACCCAGGCTGAGTGTGGAAGGAAATAAAGCCTCACCAACCAACCACAAGCCAGAGATCGTGAGAGACACACAGGTGTACAGGAGGCCAGCTAAAGGGGGCAGAACCCAGGCCTGAGCTGCTACCGCTGCAGGAGACAGTTCTTCGACTTTGTTAAAGGATGAAATACAGTGAGCATCTCTCGAAAGTGAAACCCCCCTTCCATGTACTGCTTGTGCGTGCTCTCCAGAAGCCAGTGGATGCCCTCGAAATCAGAAAGCCCAGATACTCTGCAAGTAGTTTGTGAGCACCACAGTGTGCCGATATCTGGCCCCATGGGCTCTGTGCGTCTTGGCCGTCATCAGGAATCGGGTCTCCCCGCACAGCCCCAGTTCCTGAAGCCGCCTGCCCATCCGAACACCCCGCCTGGGGCAGCAGCGCCTTCCTTTCTCAGCAGGCTCTGGGGTTGCTCTGATGTGAAAGGACAGTGTGGGGAGGCTGGTTGGCCTTTTAAAGGTTATGACATATTGACAAGGGGAAATGTAAGAGTCTCTTTTGGACAATGAAACCCATTCCCCAGGCTCAACTTAGCCTTCAGTTCTAATCAGTGGTAATGTCAAAGTGGTCAGCTGATTAACCGCTTAACTTAAAATGTTAATATTACTTAGGTTCCTTCAATAATATAATGAGAACCATGTAAAAAAACAAAACTTGGCAGATTTACCAAAAATACTTCTTGTATCTATTTCTGGGGTGGGGTGGGGGTAGTAATTTGGAAATCAGACCAACGTACTGGCTGAATGTCAGAACCTTTAAAAATATTATTCTCCCCTACAGCACATTATGATATTCCTAGAAACGGTTCCAGTTTCTAATAACTTTAATTATGAATGCAGAGTCTTTCTAGGGCCTAGAAATATAATTATTTCTAAAATAGGGAGTTTGGGGGCTGGGTAAGAAAGGTGAAGAGATTAAGCAAGGGGAAAAAAAAGACTCATGGACACAGACAGCAATATGGTGATTGCCAGGGGTGTGGGGGGAGGTAGAAGGAGGTAGAAGGGGGATAAATGGTGATGGAAGGAGACTTGACTTGGGGTGGTGAACACACAATACAATATGCAGATGATGTATCATGGAACTGTATACCTGAAACCTGTAGAATTTAATAAACAATGTCACCACAATAAATTCAATAAGATAAAAAGGAAAAATAAATGGAAGGACATTTATATTTATTATAAATGGCAATAAAATTTGTTTTTCCAAATAACAGATTCCATTATCATTTCTTTATAATTAGTCTGAGTTCACTCTAAAAGAGTTATTACTTATTAGAAATGAGAGGGAGGGTGATTTTTAAGTTCTTGAATCCCATTGAACCTGTATCCCTTTCACCCACAAAATAAGAATTTATATCTACATCAGATATAATGCCAGAATAACCAGAGTAATGTGAGAACAATTCACAGCACTGATGTTGAAGGATAGAACCCTGCTGGGATTAATTTGTACAGCTGTAGTCATTCAGTAAGCCATGCTAGTGCATTAATTATACAGGGAAAAGTGAGGAAATTTAAAACTATAATACAGAAAACTTTTTAACTTTCTGTGGAGGACCAAAAATAAATCCGTTTAAATCTCAAAAAAATTGTTATTATTTAGTGTCATTCAAAAATATTAGTGATGTTTCTAAAATTAATACTCGACCAAGGGTATGTTTTTATTAATTTTAGAGAGAGAGGAAGGGGAAGAAAGAGAAAGGAAGGGGGAGAGAGAAACATCGATGTGAGAGAGAAACATCAATCAGTTGCCTCCCATACGTGGGCAGACAGGGATCAAACTCACAACCAAGGTATATGCCCTGACCAGAAATTGAACCCATAATCTTTTGATGTATGGGACGATGCTCCAACCAACTGAGCCACCTGGCCAGAGCAAGGATATTAACTTTGAAGATAACCATAGTTTGGAGAAAGTATTTTTTAACCTGCAACAAATTCATCACCATCTTCTTAGCATAAAGGAGAAGCTTAACACTTCATTAATCAAAATAAAGTGAGGCATGAGAAAGCTACATTCTGAAATTGCAAAAATTGTTTTTTGGGTTTTCTTTAGTACGTATAAAGTAAGTAATAACATGTTTTTCCACATATGTGCAAAAGTACATTGCAAGGTCACATTTATTGTCAAAGCTAGATTAATTTTCTTGTGAAAATACCTTCACCCATACTTCCCAGGAAAATATCGAAGTCACCTTAGCCAGTGTGGCTCAGTTGGTTGGGTGCTGTCCTGGGCACCAAAAGGTCGCTGGTTCAGTTCCTGGTCAGGGCGCACTCAGTCCCCCACAGGGGCGTGCAGCAGGAAGCTCATCCATGTTTTTCGCCCTCTCTTTCTTTAACTTTCTTTAAAAATAGTCATTTATGTCATTGGCGCTGCTTTAGAATAAGCTGCACCTGAGGTCACCTCACAGACTCAGGGTCGAGATAAGCGTGTTGCCTGTACCCAACCTGACGAACCAGCGTCCAAAGGAAAGGTGCTCATCAGCAACTCACTGATGAACACGGCGAGGCTGAGAGATGACAGCAAAGGCACAAGTAACGAAAGAAAAAATTGATAAATTGGACATCATCAAAATTACAAACATTTGTGCTTCAAAGAATACCATCAAGAAAGTGAAAAGAAACCCACAGAATGGGAGAAAATATTTGGAGATCATATACCTGATGAGACATTTATATCTAGAATATATAAAGAACTATTGCAATTCAAAAATGATGTACATACATCAAATTTAAAAACAGGCAAAGGACCTGAAAACGTATTTCTCCAAAGATATGCAAACGACCAATAAGCACATAAAAAAGATGTAAAACCTTATTAGCAATCTAGGAAATGCAAAACAACAACAACAACAACAACAACAAAAACAACAAAACAAAATGAAAAACCACTTCACACCTATTAGGTTGTCTGTGATTTAAAAGTTCTTTTTAAGAAATAAAAAATGACAGGTGTTGGCAAAGATTTGGAAGAACTGGAACCTCATACACAGTTGGGGGAATATGAAATGATGCAGCCACTTTGGAGAGAGTGGCAGTTCCTCCAAAGCTAAGCCTAGAGGTGTTATGTGGCCCAGGAATTCCACTTCCAGGTAGATGCCCAAGAGAAAGGAAAACATGTCTTCACAAACAGTTGTATATGGCAGCTTCATCCGGAACCACCACAAAGTGCAGACAGCGCAATGCTTGTCCATCCACTGCTGAACCAGTGAAATGTGGCGTCTCTGTCCAGTGGGATCCTGTTCAGCCATAAAAGGAAGGAAGTCCTGATACACATTTCAGGGGCATGAGCCTTGAAAACATGATGCTCAGTGAAGAAAGCCAGACACAAAAGGCCACGTGTTGTGTGATTCCACTTCTATGAACTGTCCAGAGGAGGCAACTCTAGAGAGACAGTAAGGCAGCTGCTAATCTAACATATTTAACCCCCTAGGACTCCCGGGGATAAACGGCATCCATGAACACAGGAAAAAGAACCACTGATGAGATCATTTGGGTGACTCAACACTAGCAATGTATTTAGATGTACATAACCAGCATTTCCATACCAGGGATCTATTGGATTTTCTTGCAAAATTATGTCAAACTACACATACAATGCTGTTCACTGCATTTCCATTTCTAATAAAAAAAAGCCTAAAAGGGGGCAGGGGTGGGAGTGGCCAGGGAGAGATCAATGGGGGAAAAAGGAGAGTTATGTAATACTTTAAACAATAAAGAATTTAAAAAAAAAATAGCCTAAAGGTCCATCAAGGTTATGAAAGTCATGTACACATGGAATACTACACATTGACTAAAGAGAAAGTAGGTCCATGTGTGACACATCTTAAGGCATGTACATGAAAAAGTAATGGACAAAATAAAAGAATATATAATCTTATTTGTATAATTTTTCAAATGTACATATATATTGACACAAATAAGTTATTTTTTAAATATACCGAAACTTTAATAGTTACCTTTGGGCAGAAGGATTGGGTGGAGATATTTTTTACATATTATGTTTTTCTGCTGTTTATTTTTTTAACCAAGTGAGTTGTTGCTCTTTTTATAAATAAGTACATTTTGAAACCATACTGCCTTTCTTTCTGTGTGAAGTTTGTGTGTGGCTTACAATACAAGCCACTGAGGTCACGTGGACTAGAATGTTAGCATGATCTAAAATGAAATCATCGTCATTTACAAGCAACTTCAATATATATGCCTAAAAGAAAACTCAAAGAGCTCATAAATGTAGGTTTTAAATAGACCTGATTCTGCTTTATGATAAATTACTTCATTTCAAATAATTTGAAGTAACGCTATTCTGCACTAATCAGATTGGATAAAGTGAAAGATTTCAAAATGTCACCTGTCATTTGCCTCTAGAAGACAACTCTTTGTTGAACAGTTATAATAGTTCAACTATAGATTTCAACATTATTCTTCCCACTTTCGGAAGGAATGTTAAACATGTGCAGAATAGTAATACCATACTAGTAACTTGTTATCCTTTGGCGCTCCTACTCTGAATATGTTCTACATATTATTCTAATTTTCACAGCCTCCAAAGTACAAACTTTTTACACAGTGACCAGGCATCAAAATACACAGTATGTAATTTGACATAGAAAAAATGACATTATAGGTACAAAAGCCCTTTGGGCCAGAAGTGTTCCAGAATTCAGACTTCCTCGGGTGTTTGAAGGGTAATAACCTAGCATTACCTACCACCCCCCGGGGGTGTGGAAAGCACACTGTAATCAAACACGTTACCGCTTCTGCAGAGAAAGGTACGGCTGCTCACAGCATGTGGGAGAGGGACCACATTCAGGTCAGATTTGCCTCGGAATGAGTTATGGAAAACATCCCAGGACTTGCATTTCGAACTATAGGTGTGGGGTTCTGGGGCGACGCTGGGCAGCTTTCTAGCTGGAAAATGTTTGTGTCTGTTTGTTTTTCCTAATGGAGAGTATTTTCTGACACAGCAAAATAGCTTTAAGCCTCAGGGTTAAATCCTTGTTTGGAGAGGTGGGTGCGCAAAGTAAAACCTGACAAAGATCATATCAGGTTTTTCTGGAAACTCAGAAGCATCATTTGCGCCATAACCAACCACTTGCTTTCATCAGCGGTGTATAAAACAAAATCAGTAAAAGCGAAGTATGAGGAGCCAGAGGAGATAGAATGTATTGCTACTTAATTAGGCTGCTTTGTTACCCCAAAGCCCTTCCACAGGACGCATCTTCAGATAGTTGTCCACATTCATCACCCTCTTCCCTCAGCCCTGACCTCTCCAAACGGAAGAGCCCCACCTGGCTCCTCCCACCGTTCTCTGAGGATGGCCCCGCGATTCGAGATTCGCCACGCTGGTCCCCTCTCCGGGAGGTGCTCATTTGTATCCAAGTCCTGAACACCTCACGGCCGGGCCAGATGCTGTCCATGTTCTCTGCCCGGCACGGTGCTACTTCCCTGGAACTGAACATTATCTTTCCATCGACACCTTAAGATTAAACCTTTTATATCGAACATCTTGAGATGATTAAAAACAAGTGCTAAGTCACACGAATGCAACTGTATAAAATCAGAGAAAGAAGATCAACTGATTGACTATTAAGTGAAAATGTACAACCGCTCATTTCTACAGTCTGAGAGGCATCACATGATTAACATTCTTGTCACAGATGCAGGAAGTGAGACCAGGGAGCTTGAAGAACTGGAAACAGGTCATGTAAACCCTGAAGTCAAAAGGCAGAGAAAGAGACTTCTCCCTGGCTGAGCAGAGCCTTCACCCAACCTGTCAAGAGAGCACTGAACTGTGAGCACCGCAGGAGGCAGGATTTCAGAGATGCCGCCTGGCTCTGGGCTGTGACTGTGATGACATCACCTCTGTGATGATCGCGTTAGACGGCACATTTAACCTTCACTCAGACACAGAGATGATCGCGGGGGCCTGTCGGGGCGCACGGGCCCTGAGATGCGGAGGTCCCTGGCAGAGAGCGCCGGTCAGAGATCGGCCAGGCTGGTGTGCGGTTGCTGGCGGGAGATGGGGGGCCACATGAGAAGGAAGGTGCGTGGCCTCTAGAAGCAGAGTAGCCCTGGCTGACAGTTACCAAGGAAGCAACCTCAGTCCTACAACGGCAAGGAACTGAACTTGACCAACACCCCAACTGAGCTTGGAAGTGGGTTTTTCCTCAAGAATCTCCAGATATATCACAACCCACCCAAATGCTGGCCTCTGTCAACCATGTATTTTCTTCCTATCTTTGGCAGCAGGCTCTGGAAATTCAGTATGCACAGGCATAAATGGTGATAAAGGGAAAAAAATTAACAATGTATTATTCAACAAGTGTCTATTGGGTTCCTATTATGTAAAGTGGGCATTGTGCCAGGTGCAAGAAATAACGAGGAATAGTATAATCCTATCTTTTGAAGTTCTCAAACCGGTGAAAGAGACCGATACAGTAAACTACAATGAGGAAATGACTGGGGAGGGAGATGCACAGAGGACTGTGGGAACCCGAT